>NW_027185422.1:655000-700000 GCF_022577435.1 Embiotoca jacksoni | reverse complement strand
TATTTGCGCCCCCCCCCCCTCTTTGCCCCCCCACCCCGCATCACTACATGCTTTTCAAAAGAATCACATAAAATGACTTTTCCCCACTTGCTTATCCGCTGTCACAAATATGCAGATCGGTGCTCGGGTGTCAAGATGATGCCACATGATGCAACCCATTCAACTTCATTTAAACAAGTGAACTTATCTCACCTGTTTGGCAGATTTTATTTTATTTAAAAAGCGTGAGCGAGTATCAAAGACCTTTTTTTCGGTGCCTTTAACGTTCTTCCTCCGTATTAACTGTCAGCCTGTTGCTGCCGGAACAACAGCGTCTGACAACGCACAAAGCGGAAAGGCGTCTTTGTCGGTTTCAAGTGGCTCTCTGTTGGTTTCATCAGCTTAATCAGGTCCAACTGTGACTTAGATTGACAGGTCATATGTCAGACGTGGAATTTTCTTTCTTTTTTTTTGTTTTTTTTTGCACAAAGTCGCGCGTATTTCCTCGAGTTTGCGTTTCAACTTCCTCCTATTTATCCGGGAAAAAAACTTTGCTAATCCCCTCATGCTTCTTTCGATTTCACTCGTTCCGCTGCCGTTAGATCAGGAAGCAGCTCGGTGCCTCCAAAAAACACAAAACACAAATCCTATTAACCGACGGTGAATTATGGTAAATACCTGGTTTTGACAGAACTTTTAAATTTCTTACGTGTTTTTTTTTGTGGTTTTTTTTGCCTTTACGTGACTGAAAGCTGTAAAACGTGGCCTGTGTCATCGAGCTCATTGATTTCTTAAAAGTTCCAATAAAGAACTTTAATTTCCTGAGGATAAAAGTTCCTCCACAACATTTTGACTTAAAATTAATGAACAAAGCCGACACTTCAATGTTGGTCCTTTTGGCCGTGAAATCTCCTAATTATTGTTATTTTGGGGGTTTTAAAAAGCCCCACCCCCAAAAAGAAGTTCCTGAACCTTCAGACGGTACCACCCCTGAGCAGGGACTTTTTTAAACGTACCAGGATCTCTCTGTAATTACATTTAAAACCTGGTTCTTCCAGTGAAATGTTCCTGTTATTAAAAACATCTGTTGAGTTTATGAACATCAATTTTGTACCTTTTCAAATTATTGGCCCAATGTGAAGGTTTCATAATGATCTAATAGGAGAAATGAAATATAATATTCATAATTCTGTTTTTATTAGTGTATAAATCACCTGAAACTAAAAAAGAGTGTTTTTGCTACTCCATGTTTCTACGGCAGCCCAGAAGGGACAAAAAAAAAACACGCATGACTTTCCAAATTTCGCCGTAGATTCTTTTATTCGCTCTGAAGCAGACGAATGTTACGTTGGTTGAAATCTGCAACCTCACCACTAGATGTCACTAAACCCTACACAAAATCTGTAACTATTTTTAAAAAAATTTTAAAATAATATCCCGTGTAGCTCAAACACAAAAATATATTCTTGAAAAAGACATTTAAAACAATTGAAAATAAAGTAAAACCATGTAGATTCTGCAGCTGGAAAACAGACGTGTAATGAAAGTCTGCAATCAGTTTGATACAGAAACTCAATAAAGTTTTTATGGTTGTACATTTACGGCTGATCATTACCTGATTAAAACAGAAGTATGACGACAGTCACGCAATTAGTGTGAAATAGAAACTCAATAAAAAACTTGTTTGGTTGTACATTTACTTTTAATCATCATCTGATTGACCTCTGAGAGAGTTTCTGCTGTTTGTTATGTTGAAGCCATAATTCAAATTAACAATCAGATATCTCTTTCTCCTTTAAAAAAAAAAAAAAAAAAGCACTTAAAAACATAAAATGTAAATTATAACTGAACAAACCAGAATCTCTTCTTGTCTTTACTACAGTGAAACTACACCAAGAAAACATGAGCAGTCTGTGATAAATAGGTTGCTAATGATTATCCAGAGCAACAGGTCACATGATGATGATTTTACAAGTACTTTCTCTGGTTGGTGTTGCAGGTGAACTCTGAACCCCCCCCCCCCTTTCCTCCCCCTCCCTCCTCCCCCTTCCTCCCCTCCTCCCCCCGTGCAGTCTGTGATACAGTTAAAAAAAAAAATGTAAGAAATTAATAAAAAATAAAAAAAAATCAAGAGGAAATTGAATCTGAAAGTATAAAAAGTTTTTCACGAGTTCTTGTCGCTCGGCTTCACGTGGGGATACGAAACAAGGTTTTTGATGTGACAGCAGCGTGAAGAAAAGGCCTGGAGTCAGCGAGAGGATCAATCTCCCGCTCTGACTGAGACTGACGTCCTTTGTCCTTTAAACCGAAGCGGTAACCCGCTCATGACAACGTCGGCTGACTGACACCTCGACGTTCAGTCTGAGCGACTTCCTCACGAACCGCAGCAGGATTCATTTTCTGGAAACCTTCTCCGGGACTGATAAGCTCTTTTTTTTTTTTTTTTTTTTTTTTTTGCTAATCATTACACGGCATTTTTTAAAAATCTGCAGATGAACTCTTAGATTGGTCAAACATTTACCGGTCCACCCGGCGTGTCCTGCTTTCCTCCTCCCATTACAACCAGTTTATCACACCACGATGTCACTTCTTCAGATAACACCGATTATATTTGGATCCTGTGGAATTTTTATTGCGGTGTGTTCACTGCCTTTTTGATGAGGTGTTGTTTTTTAAATACTTTAATACCCTCAATAAATGAGCTCATACGGGCCTTTCACATAAAAGTCTGGAGGTTATTATAAAGACGTTGCTTTAAAATACAAAATATAAGACTTGCTGTCATATACGTGAAAGTATAGAAACAAATGTCATCTTTTAACGTTTCAAATTCAATTTGAATAAAACCTATTTGATTTAGTTTAATAACAGTTTTAATTCAGGTCACGGAAATGTTTGGTAGTCGCTCGTGAACCCGTCCGGTACAAAAGTCCAAAGAATAATCGTAGTGTTCTTCCTCTAATCAGGTCCAAAGGTTCGTCTCTTTAACTTTGATGCTACAATACAAATGATTGTCGTATCCTGTTTTACTGCTGACTGGACAGATACGACTGCTGCACACACACACACACACACACACACACACACACACACACACACACACACACACACACACACACACACACACACACACACACACACACACACACACACACACACACGTCATTAATAATGAATGTGTCACCAGTAGTCTTATTAATGAGATCATAATGATACCGACATTTATTCAAACTGTACTAAGTTTCTTTCCACTGCAAAAATAAACCCATTTAATTTCCTGAGAGGCGTTTTGTTTATTGTTTATTGTTTATTGTTTGTTTGGTAGGATTGTTTACACGGGGCTGATTGACCCAGCGGTTACGACGTCGGTTCAAATCCTTCGAGCTTCTTCAAACTATATTCAGCCCTTCGTTTCGCCTCGCAGGCCGAACAGTAAAACAGCTGGTTTATTAATAATCTGCTGTGAAAACACGAGTTGAGATTATCTCTCGTAATCTGTGTGTTTCTGCAGTTTTAAACTCGTTAATCTCTCGTGTTTTTAATTGTTATTTCTGCCAGCTTCATTTCTACTTTTCTACTGTGATCATATCGATCTCTGAACTTTTGGCCCGTCTGGTGACGTCTGAATATCTTCAGGTGGCGAGGTGTGATGCTGCCGCCCGTCTCCGTCCTCCTCGTCTATCTTCCCCTCCATCCTCCTCTCTCGTTCTACCCCCTCCCCCCCCCTCCTCTCCCCCTCCTTCATTTGGCCGAAGCTAAATGTCTTGTGTGAGATAACATCACAGTAGGAAATTCCGCCTGTGTTGCCAGACTGCTCAGTTTCCTCCAACAATGTGCGTCCTTCATAAGTGGCTCGGCGGCGCTCAGGATCTCCTCTCATCCCCCGTGAGCCCGGTCAAAAGACCCGCCGGCGAAACCCAACGCTCCCCCCAGCTCCACGCCAGAGCTGCAGCGGGGCAGCTAGTGGGATTACTGCAAAGACACCCCCCCCCACCACCACCACCACCACCACCCACCCACCCCCACCCACTCCCTGCAGTCTTACATTTACCTCTAAGACCCCCGCTAACAGCTAGATCCATCAGCATAAGTTGCCTTTAAATGCTTCAGAGATTTCCTCCTAATAGATGAAGATAAATAAACTTATTAGAGCTGTGATGGCACTAATACACTAAACAAGTAAGTTTCCTACTTTAATAACACCTCAAAAGAACTCAAATTTTTAATTTCTTAAAACTAAGAAGAAGTAAGTTTCTTCTTTTTTAGCAAATCTGTCTCGAATGTTTTGTAAAAGTCACATTCAACGTGACTTTCTTTTATTTGAAACGTCAAAATTTTTGCTTCAGTTCAGCAGCTTAAGTGAGTTTTTTTTCTTTTCTTCTTCCAAACCAGAATGTTTTGGTGACGCTCGTCGTCATCCTCACCGAGGGGGGTCTGGGTTCGCCTCGCGGAGTCCCGCTGCCTCCTGCTGTGACGTCGGTGGATCAGATCACTAAAACAGACCCGAAGCGTCGTTCACTCAGGAGATCAAAAGTAAGTTGAGGGACGTTTTTTTTTTTTTTAAAAACCTGCAGAAGTGAAATCCCCCAAGACGAAATGTACGTGTTTGTTTTTGGGAAGACGCCCCTGAGAGTTAAAAGCTCCTCCGAAGCCTCCGGTTGTGTTTCCAGCGGCCGAAAGCTGCAGTCAGTAAAAAAACCTGAAAACGTGAATCTGTCGCGGTAGGAACGTGCAGAGCGGCGGCCGCGTCCTCTTCCAGACGGTTTCCACGAGGAGGCCGACATCGTCTCGACCCGAGACGCAGGGTCTTTTTACATGGAGCGCCACAACACGCCAACGTTACCATGGTAACTAAACAGTTGCAGCCCGCCTCGGAGATTAGCGGGTTGTCGTCTGGACAGGACGAGATGTCAAAGAGACGTTAAAGCCTTCGACGTCTCTGGCTCACCAACCAGCGACCGAAGCACCTGTTGTCAGACTCATTGGAGGTGAGAGAAGGTTAATTACGCCGCTTCATCATCGCCGGCTGACAGAGTTCACACGCTCGGCCGCAGGAATGTACAAATAAATAAATCAATAAAACTTCCCCGTTTAAATACTCGAGTATTTTTGAAGTAGTCAGTCGAACATCATTTTATAAAAGGGACTCTGGAACCGACTAAACTTTAGATTTTCCTGTTAATCTCTGATTTACCTGCCCGTCACTAGTTTAACCCCTCCCTCCTCTTCACCCTCTCTCTCCTCTCCACACCCTCCTCCTCCTCGTCCTCCTCCTCCTCCTCGTCCTCCTCCTCGTCCTCCTCCTCCTCCCTCCTCCTCCTCACTCGCATATTGACCTGCATTTACCCCAATAACTCACTCCTGTCTGTTTGGGCTTGGCAGGGTTGCTCCCAGTTTAACTCAAGCCTGTGTGTGTGTGTGTGTGTGTGTGTGTGTGTGTGTGTGTGTGTGTGTGTGTGTGTGTGTGTGTGTATTACACACGTTGTGGGGACATAAATCTGTTTTGTGGGTGTGACTGCTCAGATTTGAGGGTGAAGACTTGGTGTCAGGTTTGAGTGACATCAGGTGAATCGTGGTTCTGGTCGTGTATTCAGGAAATGAATGTTGATTGAGGACGTGCGTGTGTGGACAGAGTGGGCGGAGCCTCCTGCCAGGTTCACCGTTTGGGTCAAAGTTCACTCATCACCTTCCCGTGGAATGTGTCGATCCTCCAGATACACATACGTGTGTGTAGTCTGCCTTCATAGAGCCGCCAACACCCGCCCACATTTTTATATATACATATATATATATTATAAATAATTCAACAAAATAACATTAAACAACAACAGAAAACAAACTTTCTCTCAAGCTTAAATATCGGTGCTTGGAATAGAGCAAAGATTGGAAATGATTACTAAACAACAAACAAACAGAGCAAAGCAAAAGCAAAAAAAGATGTTTGACTCCTTAGTCGTGATGCGTTTAGCGGCTGCTGTTATGAATTATTTGAAATAAAAAATATATTTTTAACGATCACGTTTTGGAGGTAGAATTGGAGAAATTCTCTGAATTCAGACACCAACATTTAATCTATGAAATTAATTTAATTTAACATTGTATTGATCTTCCATGTGGAGTATAGTGCATGTGCACACACACACACAGAGACACACACACACACACACACACACTCACACACACACACACACACACTCACACTCACACACACACACACACGGTCTGAGTAAACGTGGGGGAAGCTGTTACTTAAGGGGCTGACATGGGTAAATATTATTCAGGAACACTTGTGTGTGTGTGTGTGTGTGTGTGTGCGTGTGCGTGTGTGTGTGTGTGTGTGTGCGCGTGCGTGCATGTGTGTGTGTGTGTGCATGTGTGTGTGTACGCCAGAAAAAGAGAGAGAGTGTGTGTGTGTGTGTGTGAGAGACTGTTTAGACTCTGTGCAGATGTGTGTTTGACTTCTTCCTGTGTGTGTGTGTGTGTGTGTGTGTGTGTGTGTGTGTGTGTGTGTGTGTGTGTGTGTGTGTGTTTATGTGTTTATTAACCTGTCTGTACAAATGTGTACGTTAGTCAGATTTTTAGTGAATGAGTGTAACGAGGCCACTCGAAGCCTCCAGGACGTTATTTTAAGAACAAATCACACATCATCTGATATCCGTCCTAAATGATTTTTCCAGCTTCACCGCTGAAGGTACTGAGAGGACAGCAGTGAAAACGGCTCCAACAGGTTTAACAGCAGAGTAAAGAAAAGAAAAGAGTCGAGCTCCGACCACGAAGAGGGAAACCTGCCAAATCCCCAATCCCCCCCCTCCTCCTCTTCTTCTTCCCCTCCTCCTCCTCCTCCCCTCTCCTCCTCCTCCCCTTCCCCCCTCCTCCTGGCGCTAGAGATTCTGGGCTACTTATCTCCTTCTCAAACATTTACACTCACGGCTTCGGCACTTCAGGGAAAGTTGATCTTCCACAAATGTTAAAGACTATAAATGTCAATTAGCTTTCCGCTGGTCTTCTTTAGAGTTCAGTAAAAACGATAAATATCCTTCATTTCTGGTGACTCGTTAACAGCTGCCTTCAAACCATCTGTGGGAAATACGTCCGTGTTATGGGAATTATTGTAGCTTATAAAATAACATGTAAAATGCAAGTTTTATTCTGGACTACTACTTTATTATGATTGAGTTATTTTTTTTACCAGAGATTGTATGTAGAAGTGTTCGTAACGTCCAGGTCTGAAAAATGAGTCCGAGAGCTGCAATACCACCGAGTGCCACTAGATGTCGGCTCCAAAACGATACAGGACATTTATCTCGTTTAACTTGACTGATATTTTAAGTGATTAAAACGTTGTGGTCGTCGTGAAAAGGTGGGGTGGAGGACAGAAGTGAGTAAAGTCATATTTAAGTGTTTTCTTTCCTCAGGAGGTGAAATCTTCCCAATTATTAATCTCCTGAACGCTTCATGCTGTAGTTTAAACTGGGCGGCTGCCGGCCCGGTGCGGAGGGTGTTACCGCCAGCCTTTCTAAACGGCCACTTGTTCTCCCGGCGTCGCTAAGACCCCGGGGCGACAGGCGCCTGTTCTTTGAATCAGCAGCGCTGGAAAACAGCAGCGCCGTGTTTCTAATTGGGATCTTTCTCCAGCGGCGATGACGTCGTCTCTGCGGTACAACGCACAGGCCCGAGGATTCATTACAGGACGCGTGACGACAGCCTCGGCGCTCGCTCGGCTCCCCGAGTCGCTGGCCGTGTTTTACAAGCCGCCTTCATCCTCAGAGGGAAGCCGCTCGGCGACGAGATGAGAAACCGGAGAACGCTGAAAGCCGTCAGTGTTCCCGACGTGTTCGAGCAGGCGGCGAACAGACGCGATGTGTCTGTAAACAGACAAATACAACTTGTTTAAGGGCTTTTTTTTTCTTTTTCTTTTTTATGATCTGATGAATGAATAACACGTTTCTTTTACAGCAGGATTTAAATCAATAAGTTTCTAAAAAACTTTTTTAGACTGATAGCTGTAACCTGACTGCACCACAGGCCTGTCAATCAAACAGACACGCCCCCAAAAACAGGTCTTCTTGAATCTTCTTTTCTAATGAATGAGGGATTATTTTCAGATGGACCTCCAGAAAACTAATAAGAAGGAGTGACTTTAGCTAACAACACCGAGATAACTGATGGACACATTTTATTCACTTTGGATTTGATGAGACAAGTTGAATGGGAGTCTATGGAGCCGGAGGCTTTTTGGAGCCGACCTCTAGTGGCACTCACTGGTATTGCAGCTTTTAAGGCCTCATTTTTCAGACCCGGAAGCCGTGTCTACTTTTATGGTCAAATTACAAACTCCTGGAAAAAAAAAACAACGTTTTTGATTACTTTTATTTCCCAGTGAGTCTTATTGACTCAAGTGTTTGTTTCAACTCTGTTCGACGTCTCGGGTTTCTTTTCCTGTTCAGATCGTCTCAGTGACGCTTCCGTGTTTCTCAAATCTCAGCAATTAACTCGTGAGTATTTTATTAGAGACAGAAGTGACGTCTGAAACTACAGCAGCTGTATGAAACAGGAATTCCCTTTAAGTAGGATTTTATTTGTGTTCCTGCCGGTTTAGGGTCTGTTTAAAGGTTTTGGATGCTAATTATCTGCTCATTGACTCCTATTGAAACCAGGTGTGTCTGATTAACTCCATGCAGCTGCTGGCTGGGAGGTTATATAAGGGAGAGTACATGAAACACTCTTTTAGAGGCGGTGCACAAAGCTAAACTCAGGAGGAACTGAGAGTTTAAATCACTGCTTGTTTTTGTGAGTTCTCTGAATTCACACACCTGGAAGGAGTTGATCACCTGAGCAGTTTGGAAGAGAAAAGGTGGCAGATTTTCCCTGAAAAGATTTTGAGGATAAATACGTGACTTTACAGTAACCACCTCCACGCAACATGATTTAATTTGAAACGCCTAAAAATATAAAGTCATGTAGATGCTTCTGACAGAAATGTGTCCTTCAGCACTTGAAACATTTACAACAAGAGTAAAAATTTAATTTAACTTAATTTTTATCTTTGGGTATTAATTGTCCCATTTTAACCATCTGTTGTTTTGTTTTTTGTTGCATTTGAATAAAATAAATCTGTAAGAATGAGTTGAGTCAAACACTCAAACTTTGTGAAGAGCTGGAGGCAGAAATTAACTTCTCTGAAAGGATTTCAAACTTTGTTTGATATATATTTTTTTTTTTTATCTCTTCGGAAAAAAAAAAAGGTGATTGGAAAAACGACATCTAGAAATGTTTCCTTTTGTGTCCGTAAATGATCCAGCAGCCTCGGAGAGTCATCTGCCCTCAGGTCACCGGTGAAATGCAGTGTGGACCAAACTACATTCAGATTTCAGCCTTCACAACATCATCTTCATCATCTTCATCATCATCAGCTGATAAAAAAAACAGTTTTAGAGAGAAATTCTCCTTCAACAAATATTTGTGTACCTGAATGTTAAGGCGGGGAATCTCAGTATTATAATTTAAACCTATTAGCTCTTATCTTTTGGTTTTGAGTGTGTGTGTGTGTGTGTGTGTGTGTGTGTGTGTGTGTGTGTGTGTGTGTGTGGTTTCAGGAGGTTGGTTAACAGACCTGCTGTCATGGTTGCTGCAGCAGCAGACTGATTGGATGGGAGGGATTTGTGTCAGTGTTTGCTCTGGTTAATGAGCGGAAGGAAGGTGAGTTGATACAATACACACTGTGTGTGTGTGTGTGTGTGTGTGTGTGTGTGTGTGTGTGTGTGTGTGTGTGTGTGGTGTGTGTGAGACTGCCTTGAGCCTCAATTTACCACCGGCTGATTAGTAGTCTGTCTTTAAGTAAACACGGAGGAGAACTGCTGAGGAATCTTAACTTGCGGGCAGGAAGGAAAGGAAGGACGGAGGGAGGAGGAGAAGGAGGAGGAGGAGGAGGAGGAGGAGGAGGAGGAATCCTCCATCCGTCACTGACCAGGAACAAGAACCTAAATTTCCTCTGGTTATAGCCGGAAAATTAGAAACTTCCACTTCATGATGAGTCACTCAAAAGGTACCAAAAAAAAACCCCCATATTAAACAAACTGCTGACATCAAAGTGAAGTTTTTCTACTTTGTGGTCAGAAAATGAGGTTTTAATTAAAAAAATATCAGCAGTTTGAAACACGTAAAAAGAAAACCTGAGTGTAGAAGTTAAATAATGAAGTGAGAACAAATGGATCATCTACGTTATGGATTTTTTTTTTTTCTTTTTCCTGCAACTCCTCATATAGTTATTTATACGCTGATTATTTATCCAGCCAGTGAGAAGTCGGTGACAAGCAGCATTCCCATCGAGATCAAGGGTGGCGTCTAAAAGACTTCGTCCAAAACTTAAAGAAAGTAAACATCCTCAGAAGTCATGGAGGAGGGGACGGAGGGGGGGGGGGGGGGGGCCCTCCACGTCTTATCTTCAAGTCGTACATCAGATCTAATTACACTCAGGCCTCCTCTCCGATACACACACACACACACACACACACACACATACACACACACACACACACACACACACACACACACACACACACACACACACACGTGGTTTTAAATGAGCCCAACTACCCCGGGCACCGAGGCGACACTCCGCTTCAATATTTATTTAATTGCCAGCTTCAGAGGAGATATTGAGGAGGAGATGCAGGTTTCAATGAAAGTGGGTCAGGTTGGTTATCGGCGCCTGCAGAGCGAGACGCGACTTGTTTTTGATACGTTTACGAGAAGGTGATCGTATCTAAAGCAAAGTCATTTTGCTCCGTGGTGTAATCTATAGAGGTCTGAAGACATCAGATCATCTGGAGAAGTGGCACCGAATGATTAACCGTCAGTACGGAAACATTTTTACCTGAGCTGACTTACCTTAAAATGTTGTTTTTTTTCAGCCGTACTCCCAAAAAAAATGGTCAAAGAGGTGTTGCGTGGGCGAAGCTGAGGCTGGCCCGGTGAAGCCTGGTGTCGGGAACCTGCAGGCAGTTTGCCAACTGTGAAGGTTCCCACCTGAAGTTTAGCTACAGATCCCATAAAACTGATTTTTTTTTTATGTATCGGGCTGTAAAAATGTTGATTGCTGCTGTAAAGGTGTCCGTTTTTACATTTTGATACAGTTTACATTTACATTTTATGAAAGTGTTCGTAGCTTCCGGGTCTGAATAATGAGGCCGATAAGCTGCAATTCCACCGAGTGCCACTAGAGGTCGGCTACAAAAATAATTTTGTGCAGCATTAGCTAAAGCTCCTTATTAATTTTCTCGCAGCCCATCTGAAAATAATCACGTCATTTATTAGAAATTAGGCCTCAACGCTGCATGTTTGGGGGGGGGTCTGTTTGATTGACAGGCCTGCAGTGAAGTCAGGTTTCCACTATAGATGGGCGGGACTTCACGTTCCTCGTGTTTCCAATCAGATCGAGTCAGATCCACTGCTTGCCCCGCCCCCAGTTTGTCCAAATATGGTCACTTCTGGGTCCACAGCTCACAAACCAACAGGTGACATCACGAGCCAGCCGCTAGTGGCCGTTGGAGGAACTGCACGTGTTTGGCACAAAGCATTTTCTAATACTGCTCATCTATTAATGAAGCTTTAGTAGAAAACTTAAGAAGAAAAATCTTAACTGGTTACTTTTCCTGCTATTTTTAATTCTCTTTCCTTTCACCATCATCTAGACCGAAGTCCTCACTGCAGGCTTCCTATTGATCTCATTGATCCGTTCCATTAATCAATTCCAACGACATCATCGATGAGCACCGTCAGTTTTCATCCCGTTATTTTACAGATGGGGGCCGGAGGAGTCTGAGAGGATCACGGGGCCAAACTTCCCATGAGGAGGTTCCAAAGACAAACATTTCAGAGTTTCACAGCACGCCTCAGTAACTCTGTGAGAACCCCCCCCCCCCCCCCCCCCTCCACCTTCCTCCCTCCTTTCTCTTTGGCATCATGAACTTTGAGAGCCCTGGGAGAGTCGGAGGGTGGTGGTGGGTGGTGGGTGGTGTGTGTGTGTGTGTGGGGGGGGGGGGGGGGGGGGGGGGGGTGTCAGATCGAGGAGCGCTGCAGCGGGGAATGCAGAAATCGACTTCTAAACAGATGCAGTAATTCCATTTCCACCCTTTTAAACGTGGTATGTGGGGGGCCAGCGCGAAACCCGAAACCCGCTATCAGGAGGCGGGAGGCGTAGTCGACAGTTGGTGGCTGGGCCCGCCGGGTCTATCAGCCATGTTAATCAATACGGGTTCCACTCTGATAGACAGCGATTGGTGTAACCGATGCTCGGGCCTGCTATTCGGTTCTCCCCCGGTGGGAGGAGGAGCAGGAGGAGGAGGAGGAGGAGGCACCTGTTTCCTGGGACTTTCACCTGCGGTTCACGGCTCGGCTGGAGACGGCCGGCCCGGCGGGGAAGGCCTCTGGATCGGACCCAAAAAAAACCCGCGCATGAACACAGTGTGAACGGGAACGTCTGAGGAGTCCGGTTCCACCGTGAGAAAAAATGTTCCACCTGCTGTCAACGAAGCGATTTGCCGTTCGCTGTTAGCAGAGCAGTCGTGACCCGTTAGGAACACCGGAGACGGATTTTAACGTGCAAATCACCCTCCGACTGATTATACAAATGCTTTAAATTGTGATTTATTTATTTATTTTAGTTTGGTTACCGTGTGAACCGACTGCAGACGTCTCGCCGGGCGATCGGGATTCAATCCATGACGCTTTCCGTTGGTCTGGCTCGTTCTCGTGAACGCGATATCTCAAGAACGCCTCGAAGGAATTGGGTCAAAATTGGCAAAAACATTCACTTGACACCGAGGATGAGCTGGTTAGATTTCTGAGGTCAGGGGTCAAGGGTCAAGGTCACTGTGTGGACGTGTAATCTCAAACCTGAGTGGTGAGCAGAGGCGTGCGACCTGCAGGTGTTAATTCTAGATATCTACTAAATACTGTGGATCTATTTTCATGACTTCAGTTTGTCCCTCCTCGGTTCCTCTTCCTGCAGCGTCTCTGAGAGTTTTGCCTGTTAAAGGATCGATATCTTACCGACTGAGGAGACAACAACTTTCCACGTCGAGATTCTGGAATTTACGTCTCATGTTCTGACGAAAGAAAAAACTTTATATCGTGCTGTTTTGTTTTTTATTGATCAATTTGTCCAACTTTTCTGACAGATTTACACCGATTACTATTAAAGTCCCTTCATTAATGGACCCCACCCGACCAAACACCCCCCCCCCCCACCCCCCCTCCCACTGAGCTATAAAACAAGCATCCTTTTTGCAGACTGGAGTTTCGGGGCTAATCAGTCTGATTAAAAACGTGGATTGGAAACGGGAGCGCCAGTCGGCCCAACTGTCTCCGCTCCATTTGAATCTGTTGAATCCACAAAGAAGAGTGAATTACTTTAATTAGTGCTGTCACAACTCTCTGTCCGCCCGTGTTAGCTTATGTCTATTTAGGGCTGAGCTGTGGAACTGTTTGCACACACACACACACAGACACAGACACACACACACACACACACACACACACACACACACACACAACACAGACACAGACACACACACACACACACACACACACACACACACACACACACACACACACACACACAGACACAGACACACACACACACACACACACACACACACACACACACACACACACACAGACACACACACACTGTCCTGTTTGTTTGTGTGTTGCACTAATTGTCCACTCAGCATGCTCCGAGGGAAACACTGCAGACCGACACCACCCCTGGCTGCAGGCTGCAAGCTAACAAGACCAGAGTAACCTCCCTCACACACACACACACACACACACACACACACAGACTCACACACACACACACACACACACACACACACACACACACACCAAGTTGAAGCTGGAGGATTCAGTTCGGTTTGCAGGATTCCGTTTGTCCACCTGCATTTTATTCATTGACTTTCCTGCCTCTAAAAGTTGGGATGGTAAATGGTCTGTACTTGTATACTTTTATCACCTTTCGGTCTCAAAGCGCTTTAACATGGTTTTCCATTCACACACTAATGAGACTGATCTCCATGCAAGGTGCCGCCATCAGGAGCACACTCACACACCGATGAATGTGGAGCAGCTTCGGGTTCAGTGTCTTGATCAAGGACACTTAGACACGGGGACAGGAGGAGCTGGGATCGAACCACCAACCTCTGTGCAACCCACTCTACAGCCTCCCTACGGATGCAAAAACTTCCCGTTTTAATACACTTAATAACTTCTACGTGAGCCGACCAGTCAGCTCAAAACATCATTTTCATAAATGTGCCCGTGTCCAGATGTTGAAACAGCATCCTCAAATGTAACTTTTTCACAGTGAAAAGTTTTCACCAAACATAAATCACACTTTTTTTTATGAGCCGTAGAGTTTCCATCACAAATTAAAACCTCTTCACATGACTCGCTGTCAGTCTGCTGAAAAGGACATTTCTGTGATGTGCAGGCACTAAAATATGTGACAGGATGTTTTGTGTCATAAGTACAGATGTCGCAGATATGAATTCAGTAACTAATAAATATTCTGTTAAATTAGCCTGTCTGTTGCAGTTTTGAGCAAAATGATTAAATCAGTGGTGCAATTCTGAAGACATCCAAACAACCAAAATAACTAAAATAATGAACTTTCCCAGAATCGTTTATTTAATTTCTGTCATCATGCTGCGGTGCGTTCAGGAACATGCAACCAAAAAGTTTGCATGTTAACTTTTTATCAGTCTTCTCTCCACTGTTTGCACCCCCAGAGACATTCCTTCATAATGTAGCCTTTCTGTTGGATTAACACCCCCCCCCCACACCCCCTCCTCCCCCTAATTCCCCTCCTCCTCTGTTTCTGCTCGTTTGTAAAGAGCAGTGTGTGAATTAGTGTGTATTAGGAGGAGGAGGAGGAAGAGGAGGGAGGCGGGGGGTGTAAACAAGGACAAAGTGATTGTAACCCTTCCTCCAGGGTGAACATTTTAAACAAACACCTTTACAAAGGCCTCCTGATTGACTTGACTCGCTCTCCCCTCCCCTCCCCGCCCGGCCCGGGGGAGTGTCCTCGCGCCTCCCGTATAAAATCCAGCGCTCCCATCAGCTGCAGCGCATGCAGAGAGACACGGAGCTGCACCGACACAAAGACTGTCCGCACACTGTGTGAAAGTACACCGCTTGTTGTTTTCTGGATCTAGGAGCGCGTCTCTCTCTCTCTCTCTCTCTCTCTCTCTCTCTCTCTCTCTCACACACACGCACACACACACACACACACACACACACACACACACACACACACACACACACACACACACACACACCGTCCGCGCACGAGTCCGAGTCCAGCAGCAGCCCTGGATTGATCCGACCTGCAGCCTGCTTGCAAAGAGCAAGTTCGCTGTCACTTTTGTGGAGGACGGATCACGCGCAGGAGAACAGCGATGGAGAGGAGCATCCCGGGATGGTGCGTACTGCTGAGCCTCGTCCTGCACGGTACGCGCTGCATGGCGGCCAAGGAGCTCCAGTGCCAGGAGATCTCCGTGCCGCTGTGTAAAGGGATCGGCTACAACTACACCTACATGCCCAACCAGTTCAACCACGACACGCAGGACGAGGCCGGCCTGGAGGTGCACCAGTTCTGGCCGCTGGTGGAGATCAACTGCTCCCCGGACCTGCGCTTCTTCCTGTGCAGCATGTACACACCGATCTGCCTGGAGGACTACAAGAAGCCGTTGCCGCCGTGCCGGAGTGTGTGCGAGCGGGCCAAAGCCGGCTGCGCTCCGCTGATGAGGCAGTACGGCTTCGCGTGGCCGGACCGGATGAGGTGCGACCTGCTGCCCGAGCAGGGCAACCAGGACACGCTGTGCATGGACTACAACCGGAGCCAGACCACCACCGTGTCGCCGGTGGTGGCGAAGCCCACCAACCGGCCCCTGAAGCCGTACAACACCAAGAAGAAGAGCGGCTACGGCCGCGGCATCCCCGGTAAACACAAACCGGCTGCCTCTCCGTGCGAGCCGGGATGCTTCTGCCGCGCGCCCATGGTGCCCGTGACCAGCGACGGCCACCCGCTGCACAACCGCGTCAAGACGGGACAGATCCAGAACTGCGCCATGCCGTGCCACAACCCCTACTTCACCCTGGAGGAGAGGACCTTCACCGCCTTCTGGATCGGCCTGTGGTCCGTCCTGTGCTTCGTCTCCACCTTCGCCACTGTGGCCACTTTCCTCATCGACATGGAGAGGTTCAAGTACCCGGAGCGGCCCATCATCTTCCTGTCCGCCTGCTACATGTTCGTGTCGGTGGGATATATCGTCAGACTGATCGCCGGGCACGAGGAAGTGGCGTGCAACCGGGAGAACGGCGCCGAGCACATCCACTATGAGACCACGGGTCCCGCGCTGTGCACCATCGTCTTCCTGCTCATCTACTTCTTCGGCATGGCCAGCTCCATCTGGTGGGTGATCCTGTCGCTCACCTGGTTCCTCGCTGCGGGGATGAAGTGGGGGAACGAGGCGATAGCCAGCTACTCTCAGTACTTCCACCTGGCCGCCTGGCTCATCCCAAGCTTGAAGTCCATCGCGGTTCTGGCTCTGAGCTCCGTGGACGGGGACTCCGTTGCCGGGATTTGCTACGTAGGCAACCAGAATTTGGATAACCTGCGGGGCTTCGTGCTGGCTCCGCTGGTCATCTACCTGTTCATCGGCACCATGTTTCTGCTGGCCGGGTTCGTCTCCCTGTTCCGGATCAGGAGTGTTATCAAGCAGGGGGGCACCAAGACCGACAAGCTGGAGCGGCTGATGATCCGGATCGGAGTGTTCACGGTTCTGTACACCGTCCCCGCCACGGTCATAGTGGCGTGTTACTTTTACGAGCAGCACCACAGACAGACGTGGGAGATTACGCACAACTGCACGTGCGTGACGGACCCGAGCAGGCAGAGGCCGGACTACGCCGTGTTCATGCTGAAGTACTTCATGTGCCTCCTGGTGGGGATCACTTCGGGAGCCTGGATCTGGTCCGGGAAAACCCTGGACTCCTGGAGGACTTTCTGCACGCGGTGCTGCTGGGGCAGCAAAGCCTCCGCGGGCTCCATGTACAGCGACGTGAGCACCGGACTGACGTGGAGGTCCGGGACGGCCAGCTCGGTGTCCTGCCCCAAACAGATGCCCCTGTCCCGGGTGTGATCAGGGGGAGAGAGGCGGGACATTAGACTTCAAACCAGCTTCTCTTTGGGGACAACAGACTTGATTCTTAATGGTTTTTTTATTTGGTAAATTATTACACGTGAGTCACCAAACTGCCACTTTGGTCCCGAGAACTCCTCTAATGTGAACGATTTGTTGGATTTCATTCATTCTGCTTCTAAAAGTCCTGATATGAGTTTGAACTCGTGGGAAGTGCTCCTTCTTTGCCTTATCCAGATGACGTCCGTGGGTTTGAATGTGAGGGAGGGGGGGGAGGGGGGGGGTAATTGTGTTGGGATTGTCCATCAGCGTGTTGTAATTAGCACATTAATGAGCGCCTAATGACTTCTCTTTAAATAATGAGCCCGTCAGCAGCAGAACAATGTACCTGGCGCGGAGAGCCCGCAGTCTTATCTGCGCCTAATTGAATGCGCACAGCTGACAAGACCCCCCCCCCCCCCCGCCCCCCCCCTCGTCGACAGGTTACACGGTATATGAGGCTCTCCTCCGTCTTCTTACTGTAAAGAAACCGCCGTGTCTTAAACACAAACACTCCCAGTGAGACGCTGTTTTCTGTCTCCACCTTTGAATCGATGCCTTAATTCTGTCTCATACGGGTTCCATCAGCGCGTAAAGTGTATTTATATAATTATTGGTGCACATATGTTGTACATTTGTATATGGAATTTTACGAGACTGTAAATATGTATAATTTCCACTTTGATAGAAGATTTTATTTTGAGAATAAAATAACTTTTATGGGATGTTTTTTTTGTTTTTCTTGCCTCCTGCTCATTCACGACTGAACCTCAACTGAAACTGTTTGTGAAGTACTTGAGAGAACAGCTGCTTTAAAAGTTATAGATCATTTATATTTAACTTAAAGATGTAAGCTGCCTTCGTGGCCACACAGATTTTAAGCTCCATTAAAGCTCCTCAATGCTGCAGAACGTCACGCTGAGACGCTGCAAGAGAGAAATGACAGGAGGTCTTCTTAGTTTACATTTGTTTTCTTTTTTTCCTGCTTGGAACATGTGTATCAGTGGAGGAAGAGTATTTCTTTTCTCCAGTTTTAATTTGTTTGCTCCAAGAATTTAAAAACCCCCAAAAAGGTGTCTGATCTCTGAACTGATCTGTGCTTTGTCATCGTGGCAGTAGATGCTTATTATAAGTTTAAGTGGGCAGTTCGAGGTGCTCTTATTGCCTGAGGCTTCTAATTAAGAGGTCAGAGAGGAGTGTGTGTGTGAAGGTAGTTAAAGCCGTGCAGTGTGTGGTCCGTTTATCCTCTGACAGGAAAACTGTCACTCAGCTCAGGTTCAACGTGTGGAAACGTTCAAAAAAACATGCTGTGCGTAATGGCCGTAAGTGCGCGTAAAAGGGTTCCATTTTGTCTCCAAAGTGAGAAAATAAGAAAATATTATCAAAAGTTGTGCTGATCTAAGTACTTTATGATCTGAAATGACAGGACATAATTTGATGTGGTCCAAACTCTGCAGAGGAATTTCATACGATGAGGACTGACGGCCAAAGTTGTGTTATGCTGCCCCCTTCTGGTGGAAGGAGGAGACGCTGACAGCCATCAAAAGGGCCATTGAGCATAAAAAGTGAATTTAATATACAGCTGATGAATGTGTTCAATATGAGTCTGGAAATGTGTCTCTTCTCACTTCTGATGTGAGATTTTGTTCTGAATCTCTTAATATATTTAATCTCTATTTTCAAATTAAACCTCCTTGAAGCTTCTTTAAATTTCATGAAGATAAAACTCTCTAAATGAGACCAATGTAAATGTTTAAAAATCAGACATCAAAT
Organism: Embiotoca jacksoni; assembly: GCF_022577435.1. NCBI lineage: Eukaryota > Metazoa > Chordata > Actinopteri > Embiotocidae > Embiotoca > Embiotoca jacksoni. Next base: position 681,002 of record NW_027185422.1, on the reverse strand, counting down.
ATATATAATTTGTGCACATTTCTCCAAACTTGAGCCTGAAATATTTGCTATATTGTGGAAAAAGATGGAGCCGCCTCATTTCAGAGGAAGGCTTCTTTGTAACTTGTACATTTTTCTTTTATTCTCAACATTCAGACGATAAAACAGGTTTTATTGTTTAAAGACGACACAGAACGACCTGTTAACGGGCCGATTTGTTTCCCTGCGTACCAACTTACTAATAAATCAGTTCCTTCCTGCCGAGGCCGGATCGCTGCAGCTTCACCAGATACGTCTCATCAGCTGGAGATTCTGCAGCTCCTGTTCGCTCTCTGCTGTCAGAAGAAATTGATCTGTGTGTGTGTGTGTGTGTGTGTGTGTGTGTGTGTGTGTGTGTGTGTGTGTGTTGTGGCAGATGGGAGGAGTTCGGGCAGAGAAATTAGGAGAGGAAATGGGTTGAGAGGTCGTTCCTGATCCGTCTCCTTCTGACATAAACAAGAGGCGGTTCAGGAGGAGCAGATCCCGTCGGTGAGGTCCGGGGGGAACGCAGCTCCTCTTCACTGCCTCCATTTAGGACGTTTTGTGAATGCGGTCTTTGTCCAATGATCTAATTGGACATCTTGACTCTTGATTGGTTCCCAATAAATCAGGTTAAGACGTCTGAATGGCCTCCACGGGTCACATCTCAACGGCAGCCTGTAATTTCCTGAACGTATATACAGAGCCGGGTGGGCTATCAGCTGATTTACAACGCAGCCTAAAACAAACAGGGCTAACAGTGATGGACAGAGGAGCTCACTTCTGCCCCAGAGCATCCTGGGAGCAACCGCCACACAAGGAATCACAGAATTATTGAATTGCTTTGCAAAAAAAAACAAAAAGGGGCCAAATAATAAATATATATTGTCTTCTAAATCTGTACGGTGTCAGCCTCTTCTAAATATGAACAGATTAGTTATTATAAATGATAAATACCACGAGGCCAACATGCATATAGTTTGAATTATAACACGTTTTGATATATCTGTGTAGTTTTGAGGCGTTGCATCAGATGTTGGAGCCGCGGGATGAAAAGTCCGAGTATGAATTCTCAAAACCCGTCATTCACCTCAAATTCTTGTGTGCCTGCTATTCTCATTTTATTCTCCAAAGTCCCCCAGCAGAAGGAAACCAACGTAATAAGTTTGCTGCAAGATGTTTGCAAGATGGTCAAAATGATTTAATTGTGTGGTTGTTGTTTTTTATTAATTTATAATCAAGAACTAAAGGCTTTCTCCAAATACACAGAAAAGACTCCAAGTTTCTTCCTTCAAAGGATTTGCATGCTGTTTGGTAAAATATATATTAATGAGCAGTGTAATTTCTCACCATAGTTACACTGTTTAATATCTAATCTGGACAGGAAGTCACAGTCCAGCCCTCACATACGCTCCTGGATCATCGTGTCTCTGTTTCACCCTCCAGTTCCTCCATCATTAACTTCAAAAGGGAACTGGATGGATTTTTTTCTAACACACACACACACACACACACACACACACACACACACACACACACACACACACACACACACACACTCATCTCCACGACAACCTCGAGGGTGCTGAGGGATCGTTAGTAATCCGTGAAGCACTTTATCTATAAGAATAAGATATCGACCGGTTATGGAAAGATTTCCAATCACGAGCTTTGTAAATGAAAGTCAGACCTTTTTATGTTGCAAAATTCAAAACTCTTTTTTTTAGGCTAAGATTTTGGGTGATGTAGTTTTTCCAATATTATGATTATTTTTTTTCTTATTTTAAAAACCATCAAATGAATAATAAACAAACGGAATATTTCAGGTGATGGAAAGGAAAGAAAAAGTGCTTCTGTGGAACGCAGTCCACATGCCTGTCCACTAGGTGGCAGTAAAGGGACTAATCTGTTCAGGTCATAATGATGTGTCAACACTTTAAAGGCCTTCTTTTTAAAATAGTTTGACACGACAGCTGGCTTCCAACGTTTTGCCTCTGCAGTGTTTCTGCACTCAGTTTTCAACACTTCTACACATGCTCTATTTATAAACCTGTTTTTTTTTTTTTTTTTTTTAAAGAGCCAGTGCATTTGATTGACATGTGTGGGGGTCACCGAGTTTTTGCTTGTCCGACCTTTGACCTCCAGCGGCAACTGCGCTACGGTCCTTCCTCTGATGACTGGACACCCTCGTAATGTTTCTGCACGTCTCGGCTGCCCCAAATACCGCAGCAGAAGAAGAACGAGGAGGTTTGGGAGGTATGTCGAGGTGGGGGGGGGGGGGGGATTCAGCTGCTTTGGAGATCAGGTGTTGTTGCTGCAGTCATGGGGGGGGTCATTGTACATTTATCAGAGGCTGAGGTGAAACATCTCAGCGTAGAAAGACGAAGAAGAAGAAGAAGAAGAAGAAGAAGCACTCGGTGGAGAATAAAACCCGGTTTCTGAGGCTCCTTCACGGCTCAGTGTAACTCTGTGATGTCTCGGACATTTTTTATCCTCCAACTGCTGCCTCAGATCTTTTACTATAAAACATAAAAAAAAAAAAAAAAATAGGTACTAAGGTCGTCATTTTATTTCACGGCTGTTTGAGTATTTATGTTGCAGGGACGTCACATGACTTTATTTTATGTAATTAAAGAAAGATTTCACAAGGAAACTCTCAGCGTTCACAATGAATCCAATTTATGTAATTGTAAATATTTTGGTGGATAAAAGTTTAAGTTTAAAGTAAAATAAATAAAAGGAGTTTATGAACAAGGAAGAAAAGAATTCCAAAAATAACCTCATAACCAAAACTGTAGTTTACTCTCATGTTTACATGCCAGAACCCATCAACAGGTCATCATCTGCTTCTGATGGATTTGTTTGTGCAATATTTTTCTTTTCATTCAGTTTGGAAATAAATCTAATAAATCTGTTGCAAAATTGTAAATGTGCAAAAAATAATAAGATTTAAAAAAAAATTTTGAATAAGATTTGCATCTCGTGTGATGATGATGCTCATTTTGAATATTCACTACATGTCTCAGGTCAAAGGGTAAAACTGTTTGCATGTTGAGCGATGGCGGCGAGGAGGCCGACGGCCCGTTGTCACCCGAGCAGGGCTGACTTGAGTCGGGTCGCGGCGGGGTCGCCCGGCGGTCAGGTGAGGGGTCAGAGGTCATGTCAGTGAGCCTGTTGAGGCTGCCGGCGTTCGAACAGCTGAGCGCTGACATTTGGTTGAAGCTTTTTATCAGAAAACAAAAGTATTTCCCTTTAACATAAAAACTGATTTGACATCGTCACTTTCATACTGATTGACAAGTTGAAAACAAAACGCTGACACATCATCTTGTAATGTTTCTATGCTGAATGTGTTAGAAAACATTTGTCAAGTTTCCTCCTTTTGTTTTAGCTCTGGTTTGGTCTCCACCAACAACGTAGCTTTTACTAATGTTTTCAGTCTGTGTTGGGAGGTTTTGAGGTTTAATCCCTGTTTATTTTTCCTAACAAAAAGAAAATAATATTTTGCGGCAAAAAAATAATAATTATGAAATGAAAGTAGCTAGAAAACCAAAACAATTAGCTAAAAGAGGATAAAAGAGCTCAGTAGGTTATAATTTGAGTCGTGTGTCATTTGAACTCAAAGTATTCTTTCGTTAGTGCGTCTTTCCAGCAGTTTTTTTTCAGTACAGAACAACTCTTCAAAAATAAAATCAGCTGAAAGACTGGCTGGTTTCTGGAGGACGGTCCGGAGTGATGAAGCTCCGCCCCCTCGGTCTCTTACACCCACGTTCTCCTGTCCTGACACTCGCTGCTGTCGGACTGTTGTCCCGAGTTCGGAGCGTACTGTCCCGTCGTCTTTTTGACGCCGGCGGGTGTCGTCGCCCTCGGGTTCGGTAGCGGTCCTTTATCCGGGCGAGGCGACAGCGGAGGTCTGGAGTGGCCGCGGTGGACGAAGTGAGTCGGGACCGCGGCGTTCAGAGGAGACGGCGACGTCTTCGAGCCCCCCCCGGTCCCGAGGACGTCGGCGTCTTCGGTCGCCGTCGTGGTCGTGGTCGTGAACACGCTGCTCATCTCCTCCATCATCTCCTCCATCAGCTCCTCCCTCTTCCTCCTCCACCTCACCATCGCCTCCGCCGAGCTCGCCAGGTCCGCCAGGCTGAGCAGGACGGACGCGGCGGACACGCCCAGCATGAAGTTGAGCATCAAGGTCTTCTCGGTGGGTCGGGAGACGTAGCACTCGACCCCGGAGGTGCAGGGAGCCTCGTAGCAGAGGAAACTCTTCGGAACCGACAACCCGAAGAGGAAAAACTGTCCCGCGGCAAAAACGGCCTCCAGAAGAATCCGAAGAATCACGAGGAGGAAGTAGGCGCAGTGAAAGCGCGGCGCTGCCGCTCGGCGCGGGAGATCGCGGACGAGGCTTTGCTCTCCGGAGAAGCTCTCGAAGCCGAGAGGAGAACCGGATCGACTCCGGTCGGAGAACCGACCTCCCAAATACGGAAACGACAGGAGTCTGTGCACGACGTAGATGGAGAACATGAAATGGGGGAACCAGAGGAGAACGAGGTGGAGGAGCCAGAGGCGGAGCACGGAGACGGGAGCGAAGACGTCGAAGCAGACGTTGGAGCAGCCCGGCTGGATGGTGTTACAAACGAAGCGCTCCTGTTCGTCGCTGAAGAGCGTGAAGCCGCCGAGCAGCAGGACGAGAACACGTAACACCAACACCAGCAGCCACCAGGTCTTACCTGCAGAAACACAATACAAACAGAGTGACGGTCAAAGATGAGGCTGGTTGACACCCAGGAACAGGTTTTATTCAGACATCCAAATCAAGACAAAACAAAGCTCACAATTACATCGAAGCTGTGATTTATTTGAAAAGATAAAGTTATAATTATCCGGAAATTTTACAGATGAATGAAAAGACTTTAAAATAAAATGCACAAACGTTTAGATACTGTAAAGAAAGTTTGAGTTTATTTTGTGTTAAAAAAAGAAGTTCACAAAAACAAAAAATGTTTACTTTTTGGATTATTACAATATAATAATATAATATTGATTATTATATTTTGTTCACCATGCAGACTGAACTTTGGAGTTTATATTTTATTTATTAGACTATTAAAGGGACTCACCAGTAAAAGACACATTTTGACTGATAGTGATGAAGAGTAGATGGACCGCCTTCATCATCCTCATTCTTCAGCAACAACTCCAATCCCATAAAAAAAACAAAAAACAACAACTTGCAGCTCTTCAGAAAGTCCTTTTTCTGACCGGACACATGCGTCTCTGAGCTGCCGTCTCCAAACTACAGCGCCGACCCTCACAGCTCTGCACTAAATACGTTCACCTGCTATTCTTACCCGGCGGCCATCAAAGCATTGTTGGGATGTCAAGGTGCGAGTCAACCTCGCTGGAAGCTGGACGTCGCGGCTCGTAACGTTACGCTCGTAAACTTGGAGCGAAGCAGCCAAATGACAATTCATGATTATTCATTCTTCAAACATTTAAAAGTGAAAACAAAGGAAAGAAAGAAGTGAATGGTTGTCATTGGAAGACCCGTCTCAGTCTGTGGGTTTTCCAGGAAGATAGTGTTTCTGTTACAGGTGTTTTTTGAATGTGATGTTTAAAAGCTGTGAGCAGTGAAAACACCTTCAGTGTCTCAGAGTTCAGGAAGAAATCCGATATGAATTTTATTTGCAAAGCAGGGACTTGTAATTCTCAGATATCCACTAGATGTCACTAGAGAGACGTGGTTTACACTCTTCCGTTTCCAGGGTGATTCAGACCTGAAAACATGCTGTGAGGTTCAGGTTGTTAAAAAACAACGTCCTCAAAAATTACAACATTACACTCACGTCTGTGGGAATATTTATTTAATTTGTTCTGCCTCGTTCCATTTTTTTGTCACTTCAAAGTTTAATTGAACTGAAATGAGGAGCGTCACAGTAAATAACAAATCATAACAACCCGACGACCTGAGTATCAAGAGGTGAACTAGAAAATACTGTGACGAAGTTTCTACCGCGGTTTTATGATCGTAAAACCTGTCAGAAGGAAATAAATAAGCGGGAGAAAGTCCAGAGCTGCAGAGAACACCTGCAAAAGTTCAAATACTAAAGTCAAATAAATAATATGCTTCACAGGGAGGAAGTTGAAATAAAACACAGGGTCTTCACGTTAAGACCGGTTCACGATGTCCGGAGATTTTCCAACAAGCAGGAAGTCCTTTCCCTCCCAGAACCGAAGCGTTGAGGCACTGTGAAGGTGGAAGTAGAAACCTCCTGTTTCATTACAGGTCGACCCGTCCGGTCTGGAGCTGAGGTTCACCGGTCGGATGACTGTCGCTGTCCCAACGTGGGTTTTTTACACACCGAAATGTTTTCAGTTCAGCGCCGACCCGCGTCGGTCCGGTTTCACTCCGAGCCTGCAGCCCGATGCCGTTCGTGGCGGTTAGGAGAGGATGGCGGGAACCCATCGGATCCCGCACAGGTTGTCCACGCTGGCCGAGCGCTTCCTGACCGCCCGCCGCACGTCTTTGTACTTGTCGTCGCAGAGCCTGGACATCGCCTGCAGAGAGGAAAGAGGAAGTGAACGGAAGGAAAAGAGACACAAAGACGTGGAGAGAGGAAACGGCGTGGAAGCGTCTCACCTCCAGCTTCAGGGCCTTGTCCCGGCCCAGCGGCTCCAGCGGGAAGCTGAGGTTGTTGGACTCGGACAGCGATCGCAGGTCGAAGTAGTACTTGGCGTAGACGCTGGACGGCACGTTGATGTTGAATTGCAGCAGCTCCAGAAACTGGCGCTCCAGTTCGTTCCTGGTTTCATAAAAAAAACAAAAACGAAGCGCTTAGAATCACAAACTAAGAGTTGTTGTGTTGTTAATACCTTCGAGGGACCACCATGTTTCTACAGCAGCCCAGAAGGGACAAACTGGATGTAGAGAGGGCCTTTCATAGTTCAATTTGTTTTGGTTTTCATTTCATGGCCACTACGCACTTTAAACGGGGAAGATGAGGTGACGGTTGGTTGCAATCTGCAGTCTCACCACAAGATGGCACTAAACCCTCCACACCGCTCACCAGGCCTTACCGAGGGATCGTCATGTCCTTAAACCTAAATTTAAAGCCAGTCCGTTTCTCCATGCTGAATAGTGTCCTCACTCACATGTCCTCCACCGTGATGTCCTTGAGGATCTGGCAGTAGTCGACGTTCCAGACGGCCTGGTCGTCCCAGACCTTCGAGGCCAGCAGAATAGCACCCAGAACGATCCTCTTCCAGTTCCCCGGACAGATGTCGATCTCTGCGTAGGTCAGGAGCCTCTCCAGGTAGACCTGCAGGGACGAAGAGGACATCGCTGAGGACTGGAGGAAGGCAGCAGACAACGATTTACACACATCCCCGGCTCGTCTGAACACATCAGGGTTCAATCTCCCCCGAAGCAGAAACGGTGTGTGTGTGTGTGTGTGTGTGTGTGTGTGTGTGTGTGTGTGTGTGTGTGTGTGTGTTTGTGTTTGTTTGTTTGTTTTTGTGTGTTTGTGTGTGTTTGTGTGTGTGTGTGTGTGTGTGTGTGTGTGTGTGTGTGTGTGTGTGTGTTGTGTTTGTTTGTTTGTTTTTGTGTGTTTGTGTGTGTTTGTGTGTGTGTGAGGCTCCCAGGATGAAGATTTTCCGTTTAACGTGACGACAGGAGGAGGTTGAATAAAAACCTCACCAGAGTGACGATGGCACACTCGGCGGTGAGCTGAGCAGCGCTGAACAACGTCCTGACAAAGCGGTAGATCTGCTTCTGCTCCGGGTCCTGTTGGTTGTAGTCCAGAGGAACCTCTGACTTCTGGACGGGAGGACGAGGACGAGGAGGACGAGGAGACGGAAGGACATGGAGGAGGAAAGAGGAGGAAAAGAAATGGAGGCAGAAGAGGGAGAGAAAGGAGATGAACACAGAGGAAATGATTAAAATAAAAGATGATGATCGTGAAGATGTGGAGAACAAAGAGGAGAAGGAAGAAGAAGAAAACAAGATGGAAAGAAAAGGAGTGAAGGGAGGCAGGAAAAGAGGATGAGAGACAATTAACAACACAAATCTGCTTTTTTTAAGCCAGGTTCTCACAAGGTACATTTAAAAATACAATTAAAGCACTGACACAAGATAAAAACCCAATACTACTACTAATACTACTAATACTACTACTACTACTAATAATAATAATAATAATAATAATTGGGGGAAATTTAGCAAAATGCAATTGTAAGAAAAGGATGAAATCAGACGTCTTACTGAGAGAGGATGAAGCTTCTCGTCAAAGATATCTATGAGCATTCCTCCATCTGTGTCCCTGGAAGGAAGCAAAACACTATTTCACGATATCTTTAACGATTTTATGTGATTATAAAATAATATAAATGTAATGATTTCAGACACTAAACAGGTTCAATGCAGAAAAAGGCTGTAAATAGTTGGATAAAGTGTGAAAGCCTCTGAAGCTCAGAGATGCACCGCCATGTGAAAACATATTTTAATTGGATGATGTAGTTTCACGGCTAAATGTTGGCTAAAGATTAAAGCATTTAAAAAATGTTTACTATTCAGTTTTTAGGTGTGAATGTATGTTCTAGTGTCCAAACTCAAACCCTCATGTAAAAACATTTCTTTTTAAAACCTTAGTTTAATAACCTTAAATCCACATCACCAGATCATTTTGTGCATTATTTTTGTGCAAATATTTAAAATATATGTCAAGATTCATAAATCCTCACCTGTTTTTTATATGGTAGTAAATGGCCAGAGCTACGCTGTAGATACAAAAAAAATACAAAATACTTAGTTTATTATATGAGTGCCAGAGGAGTGTGTAGATAATGTTGTGCGTTTGTGTGTTCGGACCATTTAATGGTGTATTTGAGGTTCGGCTGGCTGACTGTGTTGTCGTCGAGGAAGATGGTGGAGCAGGAGCTGTACTTCCGCCTCGATGTCCCGTGCTGCACACACACACACACGCACACGCGCACACACACACACACACACACACACACACACACGCACGCACGCACGCACGCACGCGCGCGCACGCACGCACACACACACACACACACACACACACACACACACACACAGTGACTGTTACTAGAGTGTACATGTTTTTGTCTGACCCACATAAAGCCTGCCGGGGTGTCGAGCACACAAGAATTAGAGTCAGCGACATGCAGCCCAGGAATTTTCTGTTTCTTTTGAATCCGGGTTTCTTCCTTTTAAAAATAACAGTGAATTATTGGTACATCAGGTTTAATGGTTTATTTAAAGAAAAAAAGAAACAAAACTGAAATAATATGGTTCAGATTTTTGAAGGGAAACTGGAAACTCACGTTATTGATGAAGAGACTCTTTCGTTTTTCTCGTACTGTAAAAATAAAACAGGTTTGTCAATCATTTTTATTTCTGCTCCACTGAAAGCAGCAAAAACACAAAACTCAGCATTTATCAACCTGCACAACACGCTGTGATCACAAAGAAGCAAAGAAAGTGTTAAATGAAACTCAAAAAATAAGCATTTTGTTAAAATTGCTGAGAAATGGCAGCTGAAGGAAACGTATGAGAAAAAAAAACACAAAGAAAGCTTCAATAGAAAGAAAACGATGTGCGGTTTGACCACAAGAGGGAGACAAAGTCACACTACTCACCGTTCCTGTAAGGCACCTCTGAAAAAAGAGGAACCAACAACCTTACTTTACTTTACTTCACTTCAGAGACTATTGTGAACTTTTTCTTATGTCATACTTGTTTCACATCAACATTTTTGAAAACATGTCGGCTCAGCAAAATTACTTTAAAATTTTCAGAAAAAGAGGATATGTTTCTAAACTTTATGACTTGGTTTCCTTTTGTAAATACTGGGAAGTTTTGTGTCTGTTCAACTCTGAATTTACCAAAAGAAAACTATCTGGGTAAGAAGCAGCGATAATCACAACAAAATGCATCTTATCTTCTTATTTAAGTACAAACTCATCTGTCCTGCTTTAATTAAAACGTACATATATGTGAAGTATATGTATATAAGTATGAGAGGAATCTACTCACCGTCGTTCTGTGACTTGCTGAGGAAGATGGTGCTGGCCCGCGGGTGGTCCGACGGATTGTAATCCATGTTCAGCTCTGTCAGAACACAAATATAGTTTATCTCTTTGTAACATATTCAAGATAATAAATAAAGACACAGACAGAAATATGCATCGTTTTTCTGCATTAGAGGGCTTTAATCTACGATCACTAATGATGAATGTTTTAATCAAGCAAGGGCCATAATATTTCCACACATAGATTGAATATTATATTGAATAGACTGCCACAATATTTCAGATAGTTAACCAGAACATGAATAAACCTACTTTGGTTATTTACTTATTTGTGACCAAATACCTCAAAAACCTGATGACATCACCGTCGGTCTCAGCTGCAGTTTGTGTTTCGGGCTAATTAACTCATTTATTAATTTGTTCCTCTGCACTCAAACACATCGAGACGTGATTCATCACAGTCAGAGCTAATCTGGATTTCATCATAAAGGCGACAGACGCGTTTATGTGTGCAGCTCGTAAAGCGTGAAGGAGATTAAAACATGATATGCGTTTTAATAATCCGCCGTCTCGCATTATTAATGCGTTTTGTTTCTCGTATCCTGAACTCTGCAGGAAGATGAAACCCAGTCGTGTTCTCCTTCCAGCGAGACACGTTTCAAACTGACTGGGTTTTTTTTGTTTTTTTTTGGTGAAATCAGCGTTTAAAAATGTCTGGCATGCAGTCTGCGCTGCCCAAACCTTCTGACTCCTACAGTGTGACTGTAAAACATCCGGAGAGTTGGATTACTATGCAGACGGCGGGAGAACTGCAGTTTCTCAGTCACGCTCACTTTGGCCGTCGCTGTTCGAGGTGCGTTTGAAGCCTCGTCGTTAAACTCTGTCAACATCACATTGTTTGCACAGCGTCCGGTTTGTGAATTGTTATTTTAATCCATCATGTGCTCATGAATAATATCGGTTAAACTCTTGTGTCCACAGCATCCGAACCCGTTCCCCTTCACTTCGCGGCCCAACTGGAGCCTCGGCCGAACGATCTCAGCTCGGATTAGACTTGCGTCGGGTCAGCGCCTTGTGCAACCGTAATCAGGAGTATCGCCGCGTCCAGCACATTTCAACACCTTCACAAATTAAGAGCTTAAACGGCAGTTTAGCTGCTTTCTCAGTGTGCCGAAGAACACCGGGGGAGGAAATTTAAACAAAAGGATTTCTGAGTGGTCTGATATTTCGAGTGATTTTTAACTATTATTATCCACGTTCATTATCATCATAGAAATCTACAACCAGAACGAATGTAAAAAGAACTTGAAGATTCTGTTTTCGTCGTCTTTCTTTCGGGGCGACTGTGGCTCAGACGGTAGAGCGGGTTGCCCACTAATCATAAGGTTGCGGGTTTGAGTCCTGGATCCACATGCCAAAGTGTCCCCGGGCAGTTTAAATGGCTGCATAAGTACAAACCGTTTCTCATCACGTCCTTCAGTAGACATCTTAACAAGCTGCAATGTGACGATGCCAAAAATGAACCAAGAACCATTTCAGGTCAGTTTGTGTTCAGTCGTCCTGTTCTGGATTATTTGGAATTTCCAATCAGGTTATAATGCCTGAAAGCTGCAGCCCCCCCCCCCTCCCCCCCTCCCCCACACTGAGCCCCATTACTAATTATAAACTTTACCTAGTTTGGACCCAATCTGCATTGTTATAGTGTCAACAAACTGGTTCAACTGCTTCAATTCTACCAGTAAAATAAAAACAGTTTTTCAACAACAGTCTCGTCACTAAAAACACATTTCAACCATCAACAAATGCATCTTACATTTCCAGTATTTGCGGATCTATTTTTTTTCCCTCTAATGATTAAATAAAACTAAAACCTGCTTTTAAAAGATGATCTCATGCACAGACGTTTTTTCCCCTCCACAAAGCGTTTCTGAATGAATCCCTCTGCACCTGTCCTACTAGGCCAACCTACTGGAATTCCCAGAGTGCACGGCGGCGGGTGTCGAGTGCTGACACACGATATTCGGCGCCTCACGTAAACTTTAACGAGGACTCGCGGTCGGCCTGCGCGCGGCTGAAACGGGAGGAGCTCAGCTAAGCTATCAGCTGGCAGGCCTACCTGTCTGCCCCGCTGCTCTTACATAATGGATCAACAGCAGGCACACCCTGCTCTGAACGGCCCGGACATAATTGCACTATAGTGTTTCCAAACCTCGTGTTTATTTGCCTCCTTTTATACCATTTTATAACTTGTCAAAATATTCCCCGTCGTGTTCACACTCGCCTGCCAAAACCGAACACAGGAATCCTGAGTATTTTTTTTTTCCCCCCGTTGTACAATTACAACCATGTTTCCTGGCAGCCGGCACACTGACTGTTACATCCTGCAGTATTGTATGTGGTTTGTGTCTTGTGAGCATCTTGCTGTGTCAGCGTCTCGGAGCGAGCTGCAGCAACTTCTTTAAATGTGGCCGCCTCAGCAACGACTATCAGTTACCACAACCTGCTTTTGTTTTTAAGGACACATTAATCCTCCTGCAAACAGAAGATCTTTACAATCAGTACAGTTTAGATTAGTGTCACCAGTTTATATAGAATATAGTCAGGCTCCCCTTCTGTTCATCAGTTTTAGTGCTGAATAGTGGACGGAAAAGTGTTTCTGCACGTTACTATGAGCTCAGTGAAGCTGACCTTTTGACCTTGTCATAATTAGAGTATGACTTCTTGAATTATGACCATTGAATTATGTGTTTCGTGAGGGAGTTTCGACCTTTCGCCACTAAAATCTAACGTCAGATTTGAAGAAAGGCTTCCCTGAGATACCGCTTTCCAAATCATGGGACCCACAGACAAATACACAACCAGCGTGGAGGTTGTTCTCATTTGTATCTTCATTTTCAGGCTTCATGTTCTGGGATTATTTACATCCTACAAAGCCTCCAACCACAGCCTGAGCAACATCTACAGTGTGCGCTGTTATGAATGTGTCCCGGCGTCATTGTTGGAGTCTGCGGTAGCATGAACAGCGATTCTCTCCCATGAACACGTTCACTGTTCAGTCATGCGTGTTAATCTTTGGTGGTGAATTCAGACGACGATGAAAAGTGTTACATGAGAACGTTTGTAACGTTGAAATCACGATTAAAAAGGACCTGTCACATGTTCCAAACAGCAGAAAGGCTGATTTTAATGTGCAACAGAGCTGCATCTGATCTCTATGTTACAATAAACTGTCTCATTTATTCAGAAAATGATCCACCAACAATCAAGTGCATTCAAATATGTTGATAAAATATATCAGATCATTAATGTACAGAATATTTCACTATAAATACATCAGTGAGAGGTTCATAATGTCAGGTTATATAAATGCTTTTGTTCAACCGTTGCTCCATCTTCATTATCATGTCACACGTCAAACAACAGGAGCACGTTATTCTAACCCCCTTCACACTGTTTCAACACACACACACACACACACACACACACACACACACACACACACACACACACACACACACACACAATTGGCTGAGAGCGGTATCAAAGCAGACTGAACAAACAGGACCTGCACACACAAGCACATGGCCCCATATTACCCTGGGAAAGCACTGATAACACACACACACACACACACACACACACACACACACACACACACACCTACTCTGGTTGTAATATTTTCAGCAGGGAGTCGAGCGCACCTGTTAACACTTTGCTCATCAGGGTCGAGTATAAAAACGTGAAACAGACATGTAGTCAGTTCCTGTGGGTCTTTCAGCTTTACCAAGTTGGCTCATATCGTACACTGAACTTATCGTGTGAACTCCCATTTTGGAAGGAGAGTGTTTGTTTTCCTGACTGGTATTTATCTTTGGTTTAAGTTGTTTAAACCTCTAGAAGTTATTGTCTGATTTTGTTCAAAGTATTTTATTTTTTATTTTTATTTTTTACTAATTTGATAACAAAAATACTGAGTTTTCACTGTATTTTCTCTAAATATACTAAATATTGTCGTCCCTTGGACCTCTCAGGGATGTGACATATTTGGGGGCTTGTCTGGTATATGTAAAATAAGATGAAGTTACAGATTTATTTTCCACTAGGTTTTTATTTGTGATAATAATGTCTCCGGTGGCTATTGTGGTTATTATATTGTGTCATATTGTGTATTGGTCTATGTCCATCCTTCTGTTGGATACTTTTTTGGTATCTTTCCTTTCTTTTTTGGGGAGTACTCCTGGGCGATAATTAAGTAATTGCCTGTACGTGATACCGCGTTCATTAATTCACCTTATTATTATGCCACTAAAGGCGACAAGAAAATAGTTCCTGAAGAAAAAAAAAAAAAAATCAATGAATTGATCGGCTACATTGTAGCAATTATTCTTCATTATACCGTCCTGTACACCAGTGATTGATTACAGATTAGCAAATGAATGCAAGAAACAGGGAACTAATGTTGTGGGGTCAGTCACAAGGCAAAGTCAGATGATTCACACTTTGCATCGTCAGTCTGAAGGTGCTTTTGGTTTTGTAATCAGAGCCGACGACTTGCTGTAACATCCAGTCCTCGTTTATTTAAATCAGACTGTCTTTCAAGTGTTTTCAAAGCTCAAAGCCACCACGCCTTTCTGAAGTGTTAATTAGTGCGATGAGGAGGTGGTCGTGTTGCGCTCTGGGGAGTAAATTATTCTCTCATCACTAGTCAATAAACCAAATAGGGACTGTCTCCTGTGAATAGATCCTGGACGCAATAATTAATCCCCAACAAAAAGAGCACGAAGAGAGGAATACGTCTGTTTTCTCCTTCTGATTTGGTTTTACAACATTTTTCCAACTCTGATCCAGTCATCCGTTCCTGGTGAAACTCATGACTGCTGCTGTAAAAATAGTAATGATGCTGGATGTTGCTTCAGCGGTGGAAAGAAGTGACTGTATTGTGCTACTTCAGCAAAACCATCTTATTATAGTCATTTATTCTCTATTTTTCAGACCCCTCTGATTCCTCAGAAATCACACTGTCAGATTTTCTTTTTTAAGTTAATTTCAGGGCAAAATCTTTAAATCTTCATTTATTTATTTTTATCATCTATTTATGCACTTTATTTTTCAGGGAAGTGTTTTAAAGCAGTTCTGATAGTTAAACCTCTATATATTTCTGTTATTTCTCCTGTATTTGTAGTTTACAGATGGCACGTCGATGCCTGCTTCCAGACATGTCAGTCCTCCTGCAGTGATCTTGGTGAGAAAGGATGACTGCAGCACAAAATGTGTTGTTTGTTGAGCTCTGAGCACATGAGGAGCAGCTGATTTTTAAAAATGGAGGCCAGGAGGAGATGTGAAGGAGACACATGTCTGTTTGTTTCTGCTGCTTTTATCCTCTTCTCCCCTCTGACTCGAAGTTATTTGAATATTCTGCTCACCTGGCCTTCTGTGTGATTGCATGCTAATCAACCACCTGGTCGGTCCAATCACCTGCCGTCACACCTGCTCCCGATCAGGACATCAGTGTGAGTATAAATCCTCCAACAGTAGACACAGACTCTTTTACTTCTGCTGCTGCTTCCCAGGTTTATTTGTTTTCAGCCTAAAAGCTTGTTGCTGACTAGTAAAGGCTGGTACGTCCTCAGCTGTGGGCCTGTCCTGTCAGCTCAAGGCCTTTTTTTCTGAATCTGAAACCTCTGAAAACAGATTCCCAACAGTTCATCTCAGGCAACCTTGTGTCAGCTGATTGAAGGTTATTTGAGAGAAATGGAGCAACAAAGCGTGAAAGGGAGGTTTTAAATCAATCAAGGTAATTTCTACCTGAAGCATTTAAAAAAAAAAAAAAAAAAAAACAGATTGAGAGAAAACAAAACAAGATCCCGGAGGAGCGGATGAGTTTTACATTTCCACTGCTCGTCCTGCAGCTCTACCACTCTGAATCTATTATGCACAGATCAAAGATAAGCTCTGCCGGTGGCGACATCACACCATGACTTCACGTGTGCAATCAAGCCGATGAAGAGGGGAATAAACACGGGCTAAAGTTCACAAGTAGCACGTCCATCATTTGGAAATCACGGCACGCGCACTGAAAGAAATGTTAAAACAAATGTCGCTGGGACATTTTGTGTTACGTGAGAAGATATGAGGTCACGATGAACTTTTAGGACAACAAACCCACCGATGTCACTGTCCCAACACGACGAGCCACATTTGGCTCTCAATCATCTCCTTTATCACGTGTTAATTTGTATTTTCAGGCTTTACATCAACTCGTGTGTTCACAGGAGCATAGTGTAAATGTGCAACAGACGCTTCCACATGAATGTCATGCAAAATAAATCTGCGGGTGTTTTTAAATGTAACTGTGACCCACTTTAAAACTGAAATGTTTTGACGACATGATTTTACTTCCCTCTGAACGCACTCCATCAGAAAACCCCTCGTCTACAGTATATCTTTTATTTAGTAGCATATTTACTCCATTTTTGTTGCTTTTGTCAGATCAGAAATGTGGGCCTGTAAAACCGAATGCTTATCTCTGTATGTTTAAACGATGATTACACAAAGTGAAATAACCACCTCTGCAGGAAAACACGAGAGCCATTCAAAACCTTCATTCTCCCAAACTCAGCTTTTATTTTTTATTTTTTTTATTCCTGACACTCGATCCAGCGGTTTGAATCTGGACGTCAGTGAAGTGACGGTGTTGTGTAGTGCAGAGATTTCCTGCCATTAAAACACAGAGGGTGCTGCGAGGTCAAAACCCGAAACCAAAAAACAAAATCCCCCAAAGTGACATAAGAGCCCGGAGAGAGGCCGACTGTCTGCTGCCAAGGCATGCTGGGAAAACATCTGTCAGACGGATGTTTCTAATCAAACCGAGTTTCATAGTAAGATATTATAGTTCTGGGTGTCACAGCGGTTTCCACTGTGATTGACAGGTGATCTGTCCTGGGTCGACCCTGCGCTTTAAAGATCGGTTATAGCTTCCTGCCATCATTTTCTCTGAGTTTTTAAAGCTTTATCTCAGTTATTTAACCTCCGCCAGCAGCCGAGCTTTAGTTCTACCTTTTATTAGCAGACGAAGGAGCGATTTACAAACTCTACAATCTGCAGAGGTTCTCCATGACTCCTTTTTAAAGTTTGACAGCTTGTCTAAAACAGAGATGACGATTCCCTAAGCAGCTTCTGCAGGATTTGATCAAACCAACACACCATTTTCTACTTCCTGTAATTGTCTCCCAGTGTCAGTAAGATTTAAAGATGAACAAACGTCATTTTTTTTCTCCCACAACCACAAATATTGCGACAAGCATGGATGAGATCACTTCAGGTATTATGTAAGTCAGCTAATAGAAATAACAAAACTTAAAGAGGAACATCTCTCCAACAACATCACAGCATTTAATGATACATCTAACAAAAAGCTCCTTAAATACATGTGTTGTGCAACACTTCGGTCACGGCGCTGGTCGGCCTGTTTGTGGACACAAAAAAAGGCTCAAACGGATCGAAAAGATGCAACGAGCCCAGAATCGAATGGTCCTGCATCACTCCGACGGAAACGTCACCAAACTTTTCAGAGGTTCGTTCACTAAGCGCCACGTGACGTCGTGAAAGCAGCGCGTCACGCTTTAAATCGAGGCGTTAAATCTTGGCACTCGTCCGTCCCCGGAGGCTCTGACGCCGACTCCCAGCTGCCTCTCCGGGCTTCTTTTCTCTTTTAAAAGGGGGGGAGGATGTTTTTTTTTTTCCTTTTTTTTCTTTCAGATATTGCAGATTCTAATGAAGCCCACTAATCTCCATCATGCTGTCTGTGAGTTCATAGCATAGCAGAGCGAACACATTAGACACGCTCCGGCTTCAATCGGCGAGGCAGACGGCCTCTCAGCACGTCTTTATCCCCGTCGGGACGCCCGACGAATCTTCTTCACGTCACCTTCTCTGCTGCGTCTGGCTCCGCACACGATCACGCATCCTATCAAGGCAATAATTTAAGACATTTTCAAAGGAGAAAACATCTTCGATTTTGCCGTGCAGTGTTCTGTAGTGATCTCAACATCAACCCACAGGAAAAACAAAAGCACTCCAGCTAACAGCCTCCATGATGTCAGCGGCGAACACTCTCAGGGATCAATAAGCAGCAGGTCTCCCTCCGCGCCGACTCGGCGGACCGACGCCGATACTGATCAGCTTCCAACAGCAAAATACTCCAACGAACACGACTCTTGTTTTTTTAATTCATGAACAATCAGCAAAAGATCAAAACCCTTCAGACAACAGAGTCCGTTATCAAACCGAACCTGTCTGATGATAAAATACTGTTTTGTGTTTGACTCTTGAAGACTGACAGAAATAATCAAAACATCTAAAACGAGATGAAAAGCAAACCGGTGTGATGTGTTCCCACCAAGCGGGGACCATCAGTGATGTCATCAACCAGCAGTGATGTCATCAACCAGCAGTGATGTCATCGTTGGTTTGTGAACATTATGAAGCCTCCAGTTCAGATTCTGTCCGTCACCATCTTTACTAGTTCAGAGCGGTTTGGAGCAGGAAGTGACCATATTTGGACAAGCTGGGGGAGGAGCCAGCGGTGGATCTGACCGATCTGATCGGAAACCTGACGATACTACGTCCCGCCCACCGATAGCTGTAACCTGACTGCACCACAGGCCTGTCAATCAAACAGACACGCCCCCAAAAACAGGTCTTCTTGAATCTTCTTTTCTAATGAATGAGGGATTATTTTCAGATGGACCTCCAGAAAACTAATAAGAAGGAGTGACTTTAGCTAACAACACTGAGATAACTGATGGACACATTTTATTCACTTTGGATTTGATGAGAGAAGTTGAATGGGAGTCTATGGAGCCGGAGGCTTTTTGGAGCCGACCTCTAGTGGCACTCGCTGGTATTGCAGCTGAAGACACTTCTGGATCGGAACCATTTTACAGACCTGAAGCTACGAACACTTATATCCAGTCTGCAGTTCCATGACGCAGCTGTAAACATAACAGATGATTAACAGTAACGTCTGTATTGACAGGTTTTACAGTAAGTCTGTCCACAGTGTGTAATAACGTGTTTACAGCCTGGACAGACCACATGCGTGAAGCTGTTGGAGCTGCCGTGTTATCAGAAGCTTCCAGATCCAAAGCCTGAGTGGATGTGTTGATACTCTTATAAGATATCCAGTAATTATTACCCGGACTCTCTGAATATATTAAAAAAAAAAAAAAAAAACCAGTTAGAAATGAAGCTTGAGTCATTTCTGAGTTTCTTGTACAGTTTCTGAGGAAACCGTTCGTATGAAATGGTTTTCTGTTGGCTGGAAATAGGCAGCCCATTTAGGAGACACTCCAGTGTGAATGGGTCAATTGTAATGCATATTAGCATGTGCCAGTGGAGAGTGGGGTGGGGAGTACGGGGAGGGGGGGGGGGCTGCGCTCCATGGCTGCGCTTCTTTTTTTTTCTTTTTTTTTTTCATGCACAAGGCTGAAAACAAAGAGCCGCACAAAGCAGCTCCGTGTTTCTCTGCAGCCACACGGGACAGAAAAATGCACACATGACTTTTCCGTGTCGCTGCCGTGTTGTGCAGGAGGAAGCTGGACGTGAGGGAGGTGCAAGTTTTTATGGAGGTCAGAGGTCAAAGGTGATCCTCCAAGATTTAACACTCTTATTTTGAAAGGTTTCACTGGACTTATTTCTGCCTTTACAGTGAAAAATGTTGCAACACTTTATTCCATTTCTTTAGTTTTTCCCAAATGGCTTCACAGTCATTATTTAACATTGAGTGGAATTACTTTATTGTTGTTTTTACATAATACTGCTTTAATGGAGGTCTAATAAGCTTCTTTACTCTTATGGGGAGACAATTTCTGATTCCATTTATATAATAATTTACTTCCATCAGTCTCTCTGCTTGATTTTCATCTATCATAGAGACATTATTATTTTGAATCTTTCTATAATCTGTGCACATCCTTCTCAGGATCAGTACAGACCGTAATGACCGTGTTTTTCTGTCCTATCATCATCACGCCCTGACACGTAAACAGCCTGATGTTTGTTTGTTTTTTTACCGTCCACGTTCTCCCGGTCGCTGATGTGCTGCAGGTTGCAGCCCGTGTCCTCCCGGCTCAGATCCGAGTCCTGGTGGTACGACTCCAGCCTCGAGTGGGCATTCCTGCGGAGCTTCGGGCTGGCGGACACGCAGCAGGAGGTCGTGCTCCCCATCTCTCCCCGTTAACGACCCCGTCAGGGTGGAGGAGGAGAGGGGTGGGTGGGTTATAAGAAACGATCCTTTCCCCTGAAACGGGAGGAGACCCCACTGCGCCGGTCAGCAGAGATCACCGGAGCGCGCTGGGAGCATCCGGAGCGGCGCCCATAGATCCAGGCGAAGGGTGATGGGAGGAGGAGGGGAGGGGAGGAGGAGGGGAGGGGAGGGGGGGGGGGGTCGGTATCCGCGGAGAGAGGCTGTCACACACGGGGGAAATATGTCACTTCCACCGGGGAGAAGCCGACGTACGCACCGGGCCGACCTGCCTCCGCCACCCGGGACATCGTAAGAACCGGGACGCGTTCCTGCGCGGCTGAAGTGATGTGATGCTGGCTGTCAGCGCGAGACACCGGCAGGGAGGGCTGCAAGTCCCCGGAAACGGTTCCGGTTCAAGTGGGAGGTTACAAACGGAGAGAGAGAGAGAGAGATTCATCTTTTATTTATGTTTATGATGTTTATTTTCAACATAGATAAGGGAACATTAATATAGTAGTCAATAGATGAGCAAATAAAAATAAAGAGTATTTATTAATAATGTGTAGATTTACAGAGAACTGTGTAAACAGACTGATGATGATGATGTGTGCATTTTAATTTTAATAACCAGATGGAACAGAAACAGAAACACATCTCTACATATGACAGTGGATGTTCACCCCTCTTCTTTTATTAATTCAGGATTAGGTTTGGG
Source organism: Embiotoca jacksoni (assembly GCF_022577435.1). Classification (NCBI taxonomy): domain Eukaryota; kingdom Metazoa; phylum Chordata; class Actinopteri; family Embiotocidae; genus Embiotoca; species Embiotoca jacksoni. Next base: position 659,997 of record NW_027185422.1, on the reverse strand, counting down.
TCAGGTTAAATGAAGCCAAATTAATTTACCAGTTTATTCATTTCATGTGTTTATGTTTATTTGTTGTTTCTTAAATCGAGTCTATAGAAGCTACACAATGGATTTCACGGTGACAAAGTTAGCAAATGGTTCATAAAATAAATTACTTGCCATATTGGCCATAAAACAGCTTGAAATGTTTTGGACACCAACCGGTAAGAGGTCAAACCTCAGGAGTCACATGTTGTTTTATTCTGGGGTTAAAACTATTCAGAGGAAGTGGGTTTTGTTTTTATTCAGACAGGTTTATTGATACAACTGCTTTTATATAATGTACTTTAATTACTTCCAAATCTTGTTTATATTCCTGAAGCACTGAGCTGAGTTTTGATAGTTACAACAGAGCCACCTGCTGGCCAACTCACGCTAATGCACGTGTTGGCATACTGTGTGAATATACTAATGCAATTCTTGTTTTTTTTTTGTTTTGTAAAGGTTTTATTACAAAAACAGAACACTTTAAAATGGATTTTATGACTCATCTTTTAGATTCTCAGATTCTAAATCTAAAATGTTCCCAATACATGTAAGTCTCATAATAAACCAGTTTTTTTGTACATACACACACACACACATACAAGATGAATATTGTGCACCTGCAGGATTAGAAACTATTTACTCCACAGAGCCGAATCATCCATAAATATAATAGAAATGAGAGGACGGGGATCGAGGCACCACACAGTTAAACCTCCTCCGCTCTGTGGTCGTTGTGATTCACTCAGTTACACGTAAAAAGTGAAATAGTTGTAAAAAAACATTATTTTTTTTTAAGGGAGAAGCTGAGAATCACTCCTGTCTTACTTTTACATCTGTTGCACATCTGGCCCAAACAAAAGGAACAGCCACTGCATGATTCTCCCGGTGGTCACACTGTTCCTGGTGAACTTCAGCATCCATCCTCCATCCAACAGCTGAAAACTGCAGTGACACAGATGCACAAAACACGTGACCATGTTTAGTGGTTGCAGTAGCGCGTGCTGACCAGTAGAGATCGTCACTGACCCGCCCTCAGCTGCAGCTGTTTATGCCGTTGTCACGGTAACGACGGGATTCAGCTAAGCTGCAGGAGGCTCTTTTTTTTTTTTTTTTCACTCTCCGGGTGGAAATTTCCACTTCAGTCAAACTGGACCGAAAGGCCACAGAGATGCTCCAAATGAAATGTTCAATCGACTCCCACGCTCTCCAACTTTCCCCCCCGCGGGTTTGTTTCTTTAACATTTAGGGGATGAATGAAGCAGAGGCACTTTTAAACCGAAGTTTACTTCAATCCAAAAATGATTTATATTTCCTTTTCATAGAATAAATCTAAAGTGAAATGATTCCAAGTTGACGGATGTTTGACTAAATATTTGATTTCACTTGCCGGCTGAATGAAGGAATTCATTTCAAGTTGAGCCAGAAAGTTTGAAAGATAAAACTCTGGTTCAGAGACGAGGAGAAAAGAACTGCAGTTTCAAGGTTTCCTCAGTTTTGTCCTTTTCAAACCTGTTCACCTGTATGTGTGTGTGTGTGTGTGTGTGTGTGTGTGTGTGTGTGTGTGTGTGTGTGTGTGTGTGTATGTTTGTGTGTGTGTGTATGTGTGTGTGTGTGTGTGTGTGTGTGTGTGTGTGCGTGCGTGCGTGCGTGCGTGTGTGTGTGTGTGTGTGTGTGTATGTGTATGTGTGTGTGTGTGTGTGTGTGCGTGTGCGTGTGCGCGTGCGCGTGCGCGTGCGTGTGCGTGTGTGTGTGTATGTGTATGTGTGTGTGTGTGTGTGTGTGTGTGTGTGTGTTTAAGTCCACGTGTGTGATTGAAACACGCACACAAAAAAATATCCTTTTTATCGCCATCAACCATCTTCAAGGTCAGTGTTGTGTTGTGTTGTGTTGTGTTGTGTTGTGTTGTGTTGTGTTTTGTTTTTGCCAAAGGGGTTGCCATGGAAACCGCTGGTTTTTTAATTTGCATTTGTTTTAAAGACGTAATTTCATGTTAGTGCCTCTTGAACGTTTTTAGTTTGATCAAAAGCAGCTTTTTTTTTTCAGTCCGATTTAGCGTTGTTTCAGCAAAAAATACACTTTATGTTTCTAAATCAAGAAAACTGGCACGATTTTAAACACGTTGCTCATAAACAATTCAGTCTGCATTGTTAGTATTATATTTTATTTAATCTAAAAACATATGAATCAAACTGAGATTTATTACTTAATAGATGGGAACCAAGAGTCTTTGAGACTCTTCTAACTGGACGTGACACAACCTGTGACAGAAACCTTTTTTTGTATTATTATTATTATTTAAACTATATAAAAGAGAATAAAAACAAATGTCAGGTGTGTCAACAGAGTTTGATATAAGAAAGTTAGTATTTGCAGTAATATGTTGTTGCATTGTTGCAGCAGTTAGAAATATGAGGTGTCAGTTCGACTTCCTGTGAAGCTCCGGATGTCCTCTCTGGACTTGGACCCATTAAATCTGTCCCATTGTTCTTTTAACCTTTTCATTTTTTTTCCACTTCAACCTCTTCAACCGTCTCTCAAGCATCTTTCTGTTGTGCATTTCCAATTCAGATTATCTCCGAGTCAAGAAAACTTCAAAAAAACACTTTTACGCAGGATAAATCACGAGCGATTTCTGGGTCACAGCAGCGTCCTGTTTAACTGAGCTGCAGAAAAGGGAAGAGTGCTGCATGGACAGAGTCGGAGATGTTTTGGTTGTGTGTGTGTGTGTGTGTGTGTGTGTGTGTGTGTGTGTGTGTGTGTGTGTGTGTGTGTGTGGCCTCAGTTCTGTGAGTGCATTCACTATATTTTCACATTCAGGAAAGTGAAAGAATGAATGTAGAAAGAAATGGAAGGTCGTGCTGCAGCAGCGTCTTCACCGCATGTTCGATGATAGTCGACGACAGATGACTTTTAAAGATGCTATCTTTTTTTTTTTTGCAGTCGGATCTCAGCATCGAAGAAGATTCTCTGCAGTCTTTAAATTATTTATACTCCTTCTGATATTTGTATGTGCAGCAGCTCCAAACTTCTTTATAACCCAAACTGAAGGATTATTGAGAACATTTCTCGACTTCAAGCAGCCAAACAACCATTTAAAATTCATTTGAATATCTGAAAATTCATTATCACAAAACTGATAACACTGCGGTTTTTTCTTAGCTCATAAATAGCTGATATTTTTGTAATATATATTAAAATGTAAACCATATGATAAGCTTGATTTATGATGCATTATTGATTAAACTACCCAGCAGCTTATAAAATCACGAGAATCTCTATAAACCTGACCAGCTGTAACAGTTAAATGCTGCTTAGACAGTACATTAATGCACCAATTATAATAATACAATATACTGTTTAATTTTCCTGTTTTTTATTTTTTATTTGTGACATTACTGAAGTACCACTTTTCTACCAAACGGTGGCAGCACTGAGCACATTTAAGTTTTAAACTGCACAAACATGAAAAAAGCTGCTTTCAGTGTTGAAGAGGAGGAATTTATGAGCAATAAATGTAATCAAATTGTACTTTTTTTTTTATTAGATAAACAAAAAAACGTTTCAAACAAAGAAGTACACTGAGAAGAGAACACCTGGTGGAAGATGGAACGAAGTGCAGAAAAATTCAACTCATCAGAGGAAACTCAAATTTATCATCACTTTCCTTCTTTTGTTTTTATTTATTTAATTTTTTTAATAGAATTGAAGAGAATTGACGCTCGTCTGAGGATTCGAACCCTGACTGGCTGTTTGGCTGGTAAACATTCAGACAACCGTCGTCCAACAGCTGATAAATGCTTCGTTACTTAAAGAGCTTCGTCAGCCAAAGTGTCACAAACATCAGAGGAGCGTCACCATGGAAACCAAATATATAACCAGTGGAACAAAACTCTACGACTATAGAAACAGAAACGGAGAAAGCAAAGCAGTTTCCAACATCACCAGAAACATGAACACATGATATATACTATATTTATATCTAAAATAAAACATCTTTACAAAAAAAAAAAGAGTAAAAGAAATTGGCGTCACCCTTTAAACAGAGCATTTTTAAATACGAAGCCGTAATCAAATACAGTTTTATTCCAAAGTGGATAGCCATCATTTTTAAAAACAAAAGTGATGTTTGCTCAGCAGTGAAGCAAAAAAAAAAAAAAAAACACGTTGTAAAATATCTCTACAAAATCGGAGGTTTTCAACATTTAAGAATTTTTTTTTTTTTTTTTTTATCGCACTTAGCCGCGAGCTAACAGCTAGCATTCGCGTCGTTAGATTTTTATTATGTTTTTTTTAAGAATATCAATTGTAATAATATCCACGCTGACACTTTGGTACTTTCTGTGCTTTCACAAAAGAGGAGCTGTGCTTTTTCCATTTCAGACGTTACGATGAATTCACTTCAGAAATGAAAATAAATTCCCCTTTAAGTTAAAGTTGAAATATCTGTTGACATTCTTTGCACAAACCACCAAACATAAAGAACACTTTCATCTTCAGTTCTTATAGTTCACATCTTTGTTTTGATAAAAAAAAAAAGAAAAAAAAAAAAAAGATGAAAACCCAGAAAAAAAAAAAACACTTTACCGACAAAACATTTCTTCTCCTTAATTTTCACGTGAGGGAAAAACAGAAGCGTAAAATCGAGACGATCCGGTGAACACGGTTTGAGTTGCGTCGTCGCAGCTGCCGGTGGATCTGCTGACCTCAGACGAACCCGCTGGTACCGGACCGGGCCGCTGAATGAGCGACACATTTTCAGGAAGCACCTGCGCTTCCCCTTCCTGTTCCTCTTCGTTCAGGCCCGGCTCCGATTGGCCGGCGTCGGCCCCGGTGCGCGTTAACAGCAGCAGCGAGCGCAGCGACGACAACACGCCGAGTCTTCGCATGCAAAACAGCACAAGAAAAGAACGAGAGCGAAACGTGGCGAGAGATCCGAAATCCGCACGACGGGCGTGAATCCGCCCTGAGAGAGCCGAGGA
>NW_027185422.1:567500-650000 GCF_022577435.1 Embiotoca jacksoni | reverse complement strand
CATGTGGACTGACTGTATTTGTCCTCACGTGTTCTGACTGTATTTGTCCTCATGTGTACTGACTGTATTTGTCCTCACGTGGACTGACTGTATTTGTCCTCACGTGTTCTGACTGTATTTGTCCTCATGTGTACTGACTGTATTTGTCCTCATGTGGACTGACTGTATTTGTCCTCACGTGTTCTGACTGTATTTGTCCTCATGTGTACTGACTGTATTGTCCCGAGCTGGTCTGGTAGATGGAGGTCGGTGCCGGTACCGGTACCGGGGGGCTGCCGGCGTCCGCCACCTCATCCTCCGTCTTCTCCTCGTCGATCTGAGGAACTGCCGGCTGATCCGACGAGAGCTCATTCAGAATTTTCCTGCCGGAAAACGGACCTCCGTTGATGATCAGACCATTTGACCCCCCCCTCCCCCCCACACACACACACCACCACCACCACCACCACCACCACTGACGTCCTACTCACCGATACGACGGACGCCTGGACAGAACCTCTCGTCTCTTCTGGGCGTCCGACCCGTCGCCCTCCGGCTCGGCTTCAGCGGCGATCTGGAGGACAACGGGCGGAATTTAATGCCGAGTCATCCACTTTTTTATTTATTTTTACATTTTCCCAACGTTTCTTCGTGTTAAATGTCGTTACTGAGGAGGAAAGACGAGGAATCTGATTTTATATTTCATTTCAACCCTTTAACATCTCCTTGCTGAGTCTTCACACACTTCTACGGACCGGATAATTATTCCTGAATGTGACACCGTCCGTCCTCTGAGAATAATTTCACGGCAGCTTGAATAAATCGTACAGTTGGAATTATCAGAACTAATAAGCGTCGGCCCCCGGTAGTGTGCCATCAGTCGGATGACTCACACCGGTGTGTAATAGTTGTACGGTAACGGACACGAAGGCTGCTGTCGCTCTGTTAGAGGACAACGTGTGCAGCTGAAGGTCAAACAGAGACGTACTATGAGAATGCAGAATACTTATTTCAATAAATAAAAAAATGATTTGTATTAATGAAAAACTTCAGCCAATCAGTCAAACTTGTGGCTGATAAGAAGATCGGCTTTCCTCGTAAAAAAAATAAATAATAATAAAAAAACTTTAAACGAGATGACACTCTGCTGCTACCTGGTAACCATGGTTACACTCTCCATCCCGCAACGCCGTTTTTCTCACGTGCTGAAAAAAATACTGAAAACGTAAAGTTTTACCAGAAAAAAAAACACGTAGTAATTAATAAATGATGAATGGTCTTTGTTGGAGCCCGTCGTCCCGCTCAGACACAACAACGCCTCCTGACCGTGGCGGTCAGACTGATGAGCTTAACGCCGGCCCCCTGCGGCTCTCATCAATCCTATTAACACGGCAGCTAAACGTTTGGCTCACTAACACACCTCCTCTGCCCCCCCCCCCCCCCACTCTCACCTGGACGGTCTGGACCTGAGGTGCCTGTATGACGGAGGTCTGCGGGGCATGGATGACCCCTTGGACCTGCAACGTCTGACCGTCCGACAGCCGGACGACCGTCACGCCGGACGACTCCTGCGGGGAACAAAAAAAAAAATCTAGAAATCAGCAGACGTAGAGAGGAAATGACATCACCGCCTGAACACCTGAGAGTTCACCTGAGTCGTGTCTCCCGCAGGAGACGAGCTGGCTTCGCTCCGGTTCTCCTCACCGTCTTCTGCCGAGTCGTTTAAACTGCTGTCCGGCTGAGACGACACGGAGGAGTCCATGATCATCCACTTGCAGGCAGACGGGCAGAATTAAGTTTTATTATTATTAGAGATCTCAAAAACAAATGATTCTGTTTTCATGTGACATGTTTTTTCCCCCCCAGGGTTCGTTAGAAATGTATAAATCAGGATATTCAGTTCTGGATTAACAAAACCTTTCCTGTTCATAGGTACATATTTAATACCTGCAAAAAAATACATATATATATTTTTAAACAGTTGTTTTTTTAACACTTTAATTTGAAAATATCTTCCTTTAGCAGTAGATTACTTTGATTCGGTTCACGTTTAACTTTTTACTGCAATAAAACGAAGTGAGTGTGTGTGTGTGTGTGTGTGTGTGTGTGTGTGTGTGTGTGTGTGTGAGTGTGTGTGTGTGTGTGTGTGTGTGTGTGAGTGTGTGAGTGTGTGTGTGTGTGTGTGTGTGTGTGTGTGTGTGTGGACCGAGTGGTAAAAAAACATATATATTTGTTTTTAACTTGCAGCGTCAGCTACTGGCTCAAACTAGACGTGATGAACAACAAAGTTTGAAGGCTGAAGAACACAAAAAAAAAAATCTGCCTGGATGTAAACAGACAGAAAGGACGTTTCAGTTCAAATATTTACAGTTTTCACATCAGGGATCAAACATGGTTCTGCACAGACCCTGTTTGGTAAACTTGTAGTTTCCAATATCAAGTTCATTATACAAAAACAGCAACTTAAATGACATTACAGAACAATTAAATCATTATTCAAGAGCTTTTTGCACTCAAAATTCCCAGAACACATATTTTAGAAAATACTGCAAGGTTGTCATAATTGCTTCTAACTGCAATACTTCAAAGATTACTACTTCTTTATTATATGTACTGACAAGTCAATCATGCTGAACAAATGACGCAAAGAATGACCGCATTACTGACTTCCTGTTTCAGTAGCAGAAGGTGAAAATGAAGCTGCATTTCCCAAATATATTTTTTTAATTTGTACAGTCCCATTTTATTAACACAATTTATAAATCAATAAATTGTATTTCTATAGAGAATTTGGAACAACAATTGCATTTTTTTTAAATGTTTTATTTCACGTGAAAAGAGTTATAATATTTTATTTTGAAGAGGCTTATTTTCACTCAACTTCCGTTATTGCGTCTGACTTGACGCAGCTGTTTAAACTTACAGAAGAGAGGAACTGCTGACGAGCTGAGCGCACTGAGGACATGTTTCACTCCATGTTGGGTCGCAAAGTGTTAAAGAAAAGTTTCGCCCCGAAGATGGACTTGCACGTTTTCCTTCGACTCTGCGCGACTTGCGCAAAACCTAAAATGTGTCGAGCTTTGCAGCGACTTACCGAAGTTTTTACGTAGTCTGACTCGTCACTAGTGACAGTATGGGTGGACGGCCTGCGCCTTCGCTCACGTAGTTTCCACGTCAGCGCTGATGATGCTGTGCCGAAAATGTCGACCGACGAGTCGGTTTAGCGTCGAAGAGTGTGAAGGTGGAGCGAGAGGACTCACTCCCTGCCCACTTCCGGGTTCGTAAAAGGCGAACGATCCTCGTCTGAGCATTTTGAGTCAGTCGGAGTTGTTTTGGTAAATACCACAAAACACTGCAGTATGTGGGATTTTATTGATTATTTAAAGCTCTGAGGATCTTTTTGTCCTTCTACCTTCGTTGTTTACACGCAGCTGCCCGAAATGAAGTTAGATTCAACAGCTATGTAGTCGATTAATATGTAAATATAACGTATTTTCAAATGTACCATAATGGGAGAAACGAAAGCTCTTAATATTCAATATAAGGCAACCTTAAATTATGTTTTATGCCATAAAAAAATGTAAAGTATTTTATTGCGAGACTAATTCCTGACTCAAATTTAAACGATGAGACTCAAAGTTTGTAATTATGATGATAAATGATACTAAACGAGCATTTTACAGTGTTACCAGCAGAGTACAGTATCTTTCCAGAGCAGAGTAACGTTTCCATCTAGTGGCTGAAAGAGGTTATGGCACTTTAATGTATCAGGAGGAATTTATCCCATAATTCAGGCATTTATTACATTTAATTTCAGTTTAATATGAACAACAATCAAACCGTTCTGGGACTTTAGTTCAGGAAGATGCTTGATAGACAACACAGCAGGACTTTTAAATGTCTCTGTAGGTGACAAACACATCTGTCAATAAACTCTGTAATTTTTAGGCCCTTTGAAAAATCTGTCAAGGAATTTAATTTAGTTTTTCCTCCACCATGACAAGAAAAAAATACATGTTTGAGCGAAAGTTTCCTGTGTTCAAAGAGGTTCCAAAATAAGCCTTGATAAGTTTGTTTCATCCTTTTTACCGGGAAATGACAAGTAAAACTTCCAAGAATAAGTAATGACCTCACAGTTTAAGGATTAAAAATGAAAGGATATGACACACTTACAAAACAGATCCACGGTGGTGACTATTTCGGATTATAGAACAAAAAGGAAACCTTAATTCACGGGACTGCATTACAAACTTTTATACTCTCAATAGTTTTTCTGGTCAAATCTATTTTAAATATAAATATTTTATTGTGCCGTGCATGCGTGTACTGTAGAATCTGCTCCTTGCTGAATTCCTTCATTTAGATGTGACTGTCTGACCTCGGAGCCGCCATCTGTCCCTCTACGTGCCGGGAGAGGTCGTACTGTTCAAACACTGCTCCCGCTGTTATCAAAGAGCACCGGGCTCCTCTTAATCTCTGACAGAGCGGGGGGGGAAAACACTTCATTGAAAAAACAAACAGAAACAAAAGAACTGAATTACATGTGTCCACAAGCAAATAATAACATTCAACATCTGTTTCGAAGGCAAATATGTTCTTCCAATAACATTCTCTCCTTTTATTTTGAAAAATGGAAATTATGGATTTATTTCATCCTTTTTGAATATTCTGTGTCATATTCCTTTTTGTTCCTAGTTCCTATTTTTTTTTATTATTGTACAACTGAAGTGATTAAATTTCCTTATTGAGAAACTTTGCTGTCCATTGTTTTGTAAAATATATTTCTTCCAATATTTCTTTGCTCCTTCCTCCTACCTCCTCCTCTTCCTCAGCCTGTCCTGCAGTGGGAGGACGGTGCCTCCAGATGGCCGGGTCCCAGCAGCAGCAGAAGGTGTGTGTGTGTGGGGGGGGGGACCCTCGGGTGACAGCAGGGGGCCGCACACGACCGGGACCAGACGGCTCTTTAGCACAAAATTAGCCCGAGATGAGCGGTCAGCGCGGCTACATGCTGGTAATTCCATCAAAGAGCCATTTGGGCGTCTGCTGTGGCCTTTTGCAGCTTAACTGACATCATTTGTGAAATTTCACAGCCCTGTGAGGAAAGTCAAAGTTAGAATATTGATCACAGGTTGCAGCTGATATCACCCTTTTTTTTTTTTCTATTGTTTTTGCCAACAGAAAAGCACAAAGCACGAGATATACGAGGCTGCAGATTAAAACGTCTGAGGACATGATGAGCGGCTGTAAACTGGTGTCTTCCAGAGTTTCTGTCTCAAAAAGCTGAAGTGTTTGTTCAAGTCTTCGTCCCGAAACACATCTGAACTGCACGTTTTAAACGTCGCTGCTGATTTATTTCTATTTAATTTGCTTCACTGCACTGTGGAAAAGCTTTCTGCCTCATTTACAGTATCAGTGTTCAAAAAGTAAAGAAGATATATTCAGGGAAAGTAAATAAATAAAGACAACACATAATAGATGTTAGAACCTGTATGCACCATGATTGTGTTGTTTATGTATATTAAAAATACTTTATGAGAAATTGATCATAACTGCACCACAAGAGGTCACCACTAATTCAAATATGAGGCTCTGTCAAACACAGATGTCCCAGCTGTCAGGTGGATATTTATATTTACGTATATTTATAAATATTACATGTTAGTAACTGAGCTTCAAGTTTCCTCTTCTATAAAACCGCTGCTGCAGAGTTTAAGGACAACTTTCCTCTCTGTGTTTTTAGTCTGTATCCTGATATAACATCTGAACTCCCTTCACTGACGTTCAGCTTCTTTATCGTTTAGATCTTTTGCGTTTATGTGAATATAATGCAGCTTCTTTAAATTTTACAAAGTTGGGTCGTTTGTTGGAAACACAAAAAATAGATTACACGAGCATGTTAATAATGTAGAATAAGATGTACGTGGTTCGTCCTGAGGTTTTTATTTTTTACTGTTGCATTGAACATTATTCCCATTTTTCATTTAAACATTTCAATTTTACTTTCATGTTGTATTTATTATAACTTTATTAACAGCTGAAGTCGCTACCTGTTCAATTTTAACCATGAAACGTTTTTAGTTTTTTTTAATATAATTATTATTATTTTTTAAGGTTGTTTTTTTATGTTGTTTTATTTGTTTAAGGTTTGAATTGTTTCTTTTGTTTGAAGTTGTTTTTATTCATTTTTTTGTTGATGTTTTGTGTTCAGTTTTGGGGGATAATTGTGCGTGTGTTGGTGTGTTTGATTAATTGAACATTTTGTTTTAACGGATGTTTTGTTCTCACGAGGATTCAATTCATTTAAACTCAAACAGGCAGAATATCGTTTTCAATGCAGCATTCACACTTAAAATAAAGATTCAAACAACTCGGATTAAATATGTCATTGATCAGCAGAACGACTTCTGGAGGAAGCACATGTTAATACTTCTATCACTGCACTTGTGAAGGTTTTAATTACTCATTAACTGGATTCAAACAAACAGACCTAATCTAATCTGTCTAATCCTAATTCTACTTTTAAAACCAAACTCATGTCTTTGGAGGATATTTCACAACTTTCTGTTCTTGTTTGAGCAGAATTATAAACTTCACTATGTTTCTGTCATCTGATTGATTTTCTATCAGTGTATTGATTTATCTATTTTGACGTCATCCTCCGCTCCTCTGCGCGCCAAACATTCCTCAAAGTGACCACAGCGCGGGGACAGACTGCAAACCGTGTGTCCCTGCTCCATAGATGCATTCAGGTACGGCTCAGAAACTCCAGAACTCCCACATGCTTTCATTACTAGCGAGATAAGGGAGATAATTGAGCCTAACAGAAGTTGTTTTAAAGCTATCTGCTAGATTTAGTAAGAAAAAGTATTTGATGCTGCAGAAACTGACGTCTCAAAGTGGAGCAGTTTTTTTATTTGAGGATGGTGATTCCGAGACTTCCAGGTGCACGTGAACGCATCACATGACCGAGCATTAGCTCAGCAGAGAGCGAGAGAGGGAGAGAGAGAGAGAGAGAGAGAGAGGGAAGGAAGGAAGGAAGGAAGGAAGGAGGGAGAGAAGCTAAACAGGTGGTCTGAAAACACGCAGGAAACAATGTCGTCCGGCGGGGAGACACGGAAAGACCTCCGGTCCTCGTGTCTGTGAGGGACCACCGGGACCAGCTCGGAGACAAACCAACAAACTAAACCCATGTTCTTCTTCTGTTTTCACTCGGATTCCCCCTCCTCCTCCTCCTCTTCCTCCTCTTCTCGGTTCTGCTCCGAATCTGGGGAGGACCACGGACACTAGACCATGAAAGTGACGGTGTGTTTCGGACGGACCCGGGTGGTGGTGCCGTGCGGGGATGGGAATATTAAAGTGCACACACTCATCCAGCAGGCTGTCATGAGGTACAAGAAGGCTATCGCGAAGGTGAGTGGCGGCTACTTTGTTTTCTTGCGGCTTTTGTTTTCCTGGAAACAATGTTGCTCCGTGCTGCTGCTGGGGGGGAGGTGGGGGGGGGGGGCGCAGGCGCACTCAATATGGCGCAAACTTCCCACAGAAATAAAAGAGGGAAAGAGGGAGCTCGTTTTTCTGCGCTCTTTACCGCTGGTTACCCAGTCCGGGCTCCTCCGGTGAGACGCACACATGCGCACTCACCGTGCGTCGCTGCTTTCAAAGAAAGGCGCAGCGCCATTGTGGCTCTTGTGTTTGCAAAGACCCACAAAACTTCCTCAGGGACTCGGACTGCGGTTCACAACAAAGTAGTCCGCGGTTGTTGTTGTTGTTGTTTTTTTGCTGCAACCCTGAAGCGTAAAAACAAAAGAAAGAGTTTCCAGAAAGGCCGTTTGTGCAGCAGCGCGCTGAAGAGGACTCCCAGTTGGAAGTCCGCTTCATGACTCTGGAAGTTGCCAGCAGAGATTAGCCGACTAGCAGAGTTAGCCAGCAGGCTGCACACAGGAGGACTGAGGCGTCCGAGCAGCTCAGCAGCAGCTCAGCAGCAGCTCAGTCTGAACTCTGTTGGAAGAAAAACTTCACAAAATCCTCTCTTTCTAGTTGGGGTTTGTTTTTTACTTTGAATGAGGCTGGAAGTTCAGCTGGAATATGAACGTGAAGGACACGAGTTCAGGTTGATCAGCAGGGTGAAAGATGCAGGAGGCAGAACAGGCTTTATTTCATCATTCAAGTGAGATTAGATGCAGAATAATAGAAGGAGCTGCTTGCATGGCTGTCTGGGGGGGTTGAGGTCAGGGAGGGAAGACGGCAGAGCTGCAGCTGACTGGTGGAGGGGAGGCATTAGACCTGACACTAAATCCTGGGAGATGAAAGTGAACAGAAAGAAAAACTTGTAGCAGAGATATGGCGGCGGCTGCAGATAACCTCTGGACCTGCTCAGTGTGCTCACTTCTCCGGTCAGGTCAGAAAAGGTGAGACTGGAGGTCAGAAATATCGTCTCCTGCTGCAGAGATTCATTTACTCTGAACTTATACCGCAAAGACCCACAAAACTTCCTCAGAAATTGAGATTTATTTGAACTTTGGCTTGGACTAATTCCCGTACTTGGACCTTGAGAAAATCCTTCATGGTACAGTTTTACATCAATTTATGGCCATAATTACATGACTTCTGGATTTATTAGAACCAGTTCAGGGTTTGGACCGAACCATTTTTTTTTTGGCATGTGCAGCACTTAATAATGTAAAATTGCAGTTAAATTGGTTTGCTGGTCGATTATCAGGGTTTGGACTCGGATTGATTTGGTTTGTCTTCATTGGAAAGTACAGCAGTCGTTAAGCAGCGACTCGGGTTTCATGACTTATTCATGCTTTTGCTTTCCATGTGCTTCCTCCGAGCCGGTCTCTCTTTCTGCTGTAAAGTCGTACAGTATCGTCCTCTGCGTTGAATAATTCAGTGTGAGCAGACAGAGGAGTCGTTCTCGAGAGGCGGGTTTGAAGAGTTGCTCGTAGAAAAGACACCAACTCTTCTTTCACTTCATGCAAAATTTGGCTTTTTATTATTCTGGTCTTGAAAAAGGGAGAAAAAAGAAGACTTGTGCAGCTTTGAGAGGAAAGTCGAGTCGTGTCCATCTTTTCAAATAGTTTCATTACATGCAACGTTTTTATTGTTGTTGGTTTTGCAATGACGGTGATTCATTTTTATAACAGCACGTGTTCATGTTCAGTAAATCAATAGATTTACTTTAAAATAGATCGTTCGATGCTTTGTAAAAAAGATGTCATACTTTTTTTGTATTTGGGTTTGTTGGGGAGGTTCTGTGGTTTCTGGTGGTATCGGTCGGGGGGGGGGGGCGGGGGGGCTGACAAAAAACTGCATTTACACATCTTTTCGGACTGTTATTATGACAACACTTCATAAAAAAAATACTCTTTCTGACATAGAAATAGTAATTATCAAACAAAACAAAGCTTCCGAAGGCTTCGGTGCCGCCTCTGTTATGATGGGACGACAACATGTTGGACACTGGAAGCAGTTGTTATCTGAAGCAGCAGCTTAAACATGCTGATCAGACGAATTAACTCAAATCATTACAAATAACAGCACTCTGCTTTTATTGAAAATCATGTATTGACATTAACTTGTGCAGAAAATGTGTCCCATAGATAGATAGATGGCATATTTCATGTCTTTAGAATTCAATTATGAAACTTGATAGAAATGATATCCAGGTAGATATGAGTAGCACTGGTTAAATATTGTGACACTTTTAAAACAAATACTTTGATCAGTAATTATGTAATTTTAAGACTGAGATAGTTTGATGATCAAAAATGGACAAATGAGCTCAGAGAATTACATCGTTTACTTCTAACACAATTTTAAAGAACTGGAAAAGAAAATCCTTCGAGTTAGATTTCCACGAAGGTGTGGGAGGTAAACTTTTTGTGGTTGAAGTCTTTCTTTCTTAGTTTTTAGCATCGGACTAGAAGCAGTGACGACTGCAGCGTCGGTGTGTTGGAGGCTCTCGTCACTCTGAAGCAGCGGCCGGTTGTCTACGACGTCGCTGCTGAAGGAACGAGGTCTGAATGATGAAGTCCTCGACAACCAAACACGCGTCCTCTAAATACAGCGCCCTCGTCTTTTCATTATCTTTACATCTCCGTTTATTGCTCCGGTCACACCCAGCTCTTTGGAGTATTTCCACGTCTCTCCCACGGTTCCAGGAAGTCTTTTTTTGGGTGCAGATGTTGTAATAAAGATCACAGCTTTTTGTTTTTTTGGGTCTGCCTGCCTTAATAAGAGGACCAAATTTAATCTGTGTTTTCTCCAGCTTCTGTGTTTGTGTGGACCTTCTTCTTCTGACTTCCCCTGTCATTAGAGAGGAATGCTTCCGGCACAGAAGAAGAAGAAACGGTCCACTTCATGAGGCCGTTGGATTAGAAAGACGAGGACACCGGGATGAGTGTTCGGACTTTCTTTCCGCTCTCGTGCAGTAAAACGGTGTCAGATTATCGTCCTCGTCTCTTTTCCCCTCCGCAGATCTCGGGGCAGATTGTCACTGATGTTCCTCCGTTGAACTGCGAGTGTTGCGAGAGCTTAAAATGACACCGTGGACTGGAAAACTGTCTGGTGGTTTAATGCTCCAAACCCTCGAGTGACGTGAGCGCTTGGCTCTTTTTTTGAACTTTTCCTAACTCTCCGAAGCCTCCTGTGGAGGATCAGGTGTCCGGATCGTCACGTCCACACCAGCACAGTTTTATTTGGACCGTTTCCTCCGGAGGAGTCTGTTGTTGCAGCGTTGACCGTTTAACGTGCCTGTGAGCGGTTACAGACGGCAGCAGCAGGTTTCTGACGTTTAGTCGGCGTTGGATACGTGTTTTAAAATGAGGGCTGCGTTGGTTTCATTTCCTTCAGCTGCTACATACCGTTAAAAAGGTTATTGGTAAAAATGCCGATCTCAAGTCTGCAGATTTCTACCAACAGTCTGTGACCAAGTGTCAAACTCGACGCGTTGACCGATTACTCTCCGAAGATAACCGGCCTCGACCTGGATTAAAACTCAGGAAATCATCAAATCTGAGCAGCGCCGCCGTCGACCGACTCCAATCTGTCAATCTGTTTTTAATCTTTTCCCGATTGTCATTTCTCTGAGCTCAAGATATTACACAATTCATGACACAATTCATTACACAAATGACTGTTTTTAATTAGTGGCGCAGCCTTTGATGGCGGACGGGTGCCTGGAGATGCTGCGTGAAAGTTAACTGACGCCGTTCTGGTCGTACTCGAGCACATTTCAAATGTTCACCACATCTTCAAAGGAAAAAAAAGCTCCAGCAGCTATTGAAGAGCCGGTTCAGTTCAAACAGAGCGCATGAAACGGCACATTAAAGGCAGCCGACGGGGGTTTGGGTGACGGATGGTGTCACAGAGAGCGTTCCCACATGGGAGGACACCATGTTCACGCTGGGTTTGTTGGTCTGAGACCTCACCTGTTGGATTGTGTTCTGTTGTGGTTTCCACCGTTGAGTTCACCACAATCACCAAACAACCGGCGCCCGCTTCCACGTATCTGTTGGGAATCGGGAACATCGCTCGCTTCACTCCGCCAGACTGTGTTTACAGTCTGGAAACTCTGTTCGAGGGCGGACCAATCAGCAACCAGTGGGAGTGGCTAAATGTCGATGACGTGGTGGAGTTTCGGAACACAACCGTATACTGTATATAAAGAGTTCGTAGCTTCAGGTCTGTAAAATGGTTCTGATCCAGAAGTGTCTTCAGCTGCAATACCAGCGAGTGCCACTAGAGGTCGGCTCCAAAAAGCCTCCGGCTCCATAGACTCCCATTCAACTTCTCTCATCAAATCCAAAGTGAATAAAATGTGTCCATCAGTTATCTCGGTGTTGTTAGCTAAAGTCATATCAGGCGTTCGCAACAGGGAAATAAAAAGAGGTAAAAAAAACTAAAAAAAAACTACCTTTTGGGAAGATTCAGTCTTTGCTGAAACAATCAATCATTGTTTCCCCTCCGGTTTTCTTGTTAACAATGAAAGAACAGTGTTAATGATGTTATCATGAGGGGATTTCCATGGTACTTATTGAGTTCCACACTATCTTCACATGTAGACAGAAGGCAGTTACAATATTTTGCACGAGGCATGTTCATACCGAGCTCTGTATTCCCACTCAGGAATGTCTACTCATTCTTCCACCCAGTTAGCACAACGCCATCCGATTCAGATGCCACTGAGTGACGTCAGTGAACCTCAACTCGAGGTAAACTTTGGTGTTTTGAGTGACAACATTAGGACCAAAATTTTGAACTGATTTTATTATTTTTTTTAGTCGTTTCCTTTGGATTTGCAGCTACAGAAACCTCGAGGCGAGGTCGCGCCGTCGGAGTCGGTCGCAGTCGGTCGCAGTCGATCTACCTCGCGTCAGGTCGTAAGCACAAGTCATTTTACAGTTGGTCTGTACCAGCCAGGGTTTCCTGCTTCCAGAAACGAGCACAGTGCAGGATTAAAAGCTTCACTGATGATCCCCGGGCCGCTGACTTTGCCCTTGACCAAACTACTGTGAAAAATGTCCTAAAACATGACCTGGCGCAGCATTTCATTTCCTAAAGCAGTCTGGGGGAAAGTGGTGCTGGTGGGGGGTGGGGGGGGGAGGGGGAGGAGGGGGATAATTAGCCATGTGAGGCTTCCTGTGTGACAGAAGGGTTGTGACACTTCATATGAAAACTAAGAACTTAAGCAGTTAATAATAATAATAATGAACTTCATTTGTTGCGTTAAGCTTTGAGCAACAGGAAAGATGATGAGCCAGCAACTGTAAATCTTCTTTGTTTTCTTCACGACACGAGAAATTCTGCACCCTCCGAGCGACTCGGCGACGCTCACATTACCTCCTTTCCCACTCGCCCTCTTTTGCTGTGCTTTTCAGTTTTGGATGACATATTATTTTTTTTTCCCGCATGAAACTCAAGAGTTCTGCTTCAGTGTGAGAAATGTACACGAGAGCTGTCGTCCTTATCAGCGTTCGACATCGTGATGTTGATGTGATAATAATATATATTTTTTTATTCCATTTGCCGGCGGGGGTTTTCCCAGAGGAGAAGACATGACACGGAGTTATTAACGGAGCAGAGCGACCCCAAAGAAAGATGGATAGAAAGATAGAGAGCGAGAGATGTGACGTGGGAGGTTGCAAAAAGCTGAGTGCAGCGTTCTCGGACGGACGCTGGGAATCGTGCTGCTCTCCTCTTGAAGTTCATTTACATTTCTGAAGATGAGCTGGCGCTCTTATTCACAGCTGTTTACAGAAGCAGTTGACTGTAAAGAAATTCCTTAACTTGTCAATAATGCACGAAAGCTGCGTTAAGAAGGAGAAGCTGTAAAACATCAGCAGTCTGACAGAAGACTAAAACAACATTCCTGCAAGTTCAGACCGCCAGAAACCTTTTTTTTTTTTTTTTTTTTTTATCAAAGTGTTCAAATTGGAAAACAGAGTTTCATTCGTACGCATGCTTTGACTTTGATACCGGTGATTTTTATAAACACCAATTTTAAGACAAAGAAAATGACACATTACAGAAGTACTCTTTAGATTTCATGCAGTTTAGAGGGGGAGAGTGTAACCCAATAAACAAACGTCCCTTGAACGCCTCACATGCAAGTTATCGCTGCACGCTGCAATTTCCCGATGTTCCCTAAATGCCTCACATGCTCTCAGTAGATATCTGAAAAATGAGTTTGTATCTACGCCTGAGTAAAGCCTACGTATGTTACCGTCACTGACATGATGACATTTACTCATAAACGTAGCAACCGTTAATTTAAAAACATCGTTGAAGACGCAGCGTAGGCGTTAAAATCTGGTACGGAATAACGAGCCGTTTTTTTCCCCGATGCCAGATACCACCGACCAAATTTGGATGCAGCAATAAAAGCCTCAAAAGTTCAGCACCCAGATCTACTCGTAAGAGTTTAGAGACGGTCGGCGTTTTTCTAACAAACTGTTTGGAAAAGGACGTCTGTTTATGTCTTTGGACTCATGGAACATAAACTCTGGTTGTTGTCGTCATGGAAACCTTGAGAGGTGGGAAGATATCGTTTCTGGGTTCCTCCATCTGACAGAACGGACATATTTGACATGTTTCAGGACAAACATTTGAAGGTCGGCTGTGAAGAGGCTTTATGCAGTTTTCAGAAGAAGCAGTTTAAATTGGGGAAAACAAAACGGTTGATTTGAGACTTGATGAGCTCTTCTTTAAGGTAGAAATGTGCTTCGTGTGCGTTTCAGGAGGTCGAACGACGTCCAAAAAAAGATCGTCGACCGTCGCTGTTCCAGCATTAGAGTTAGCGGCTGGAGGTGTGATTGCATCCAAATGAATAATTAGAGAATCAGAGCAGTTTCAGAGAGCAGCTGTGCGGACGTGAGAATGTCTGTTTGAATTCTTCACTGATCTATTTATCTCTTTTTCTGCGTACGAGGAGCGACTGTCCGAAAATGTGCGTTATAATCCTTGTCCAAACTAGACAAGGATTATGGCATCGGGCTCCTCTGTGACGTCGAGTTCTTGCGTCCGCAAACTCCTGCAAAGATTCAAAATGACTAAAACGGCGTTTAAACGCTGAAAACCCAGAATATTGATGGATTAGGCCTCTACGTCGGACAACCTCGGTTTCCTGCGCAGAACGCTGAAACAACAAATAGGCGTATATAAGTACGTGAATAGACGCTGGAACATGTCGGATAATCCCCAAACTTTCCACACGGATGCTTTCGTCTGTGATCCCGTCGTTGGGAAAAGGAGCGCGAGAGACAAAACCTGGAAGCTTTTCTTTTTAACGTGACGTCTCGTGAAGTGAACTCTCGACCTCGCCGGTGAGGATTCAGTTAACGAGCGCTCGGATCATCAGACTTAACGACACGGAGAGCATCGAGTTTACAGATCGCCGTGCCAACAGATTACTTTGGACGTCTGGCACGTGTCCAGTCAGCTCAGCATCAGAACCCCAAAAACATGTAGACCGAAGTGGACTACGTATGCCCCCCCCACCCACCCACCACCACCACCACCACCCACCCCTCCGACTGACGAAGTAGGCCAGGCACAGACTGACGGAGGCGGCGGCCTATTTTCTGCTGATTGATGCTTTCAAAAAATGATCAGCAGCACTCGAAGCATCACGCTGCTGTTTTTCAGGTCAAGTCTTCAGCTGGAGACTTTTCTTCCATAAACAGAGGAAGAATGTAAACTTGCTCCGGGAGGACGGATCAGGAAGCTTATCAAAATAAAAAAGAAGTTTTGATATCTGCTCTGCTCTTTTATTTTTTGTATTTTTTTTTTGGTCCATCTTTGTCGAGCAGCTGGACGGTTTATTTATGAGATTTTTAGCCTTCACAGAAGTGTGTGTGTGTGTGTGTGTGTGTGTGTGTGTGTGTGTGTGTGTGTGTGTTTTCGGGAGAATACGGTCGTTGTACGAGCCGACCACAAGCGTGAGTTAAAGATGACGTCGTCCAAAGAGCATTTTCAAAGTCGAGCTGCAACATTTTGCACATAAAGATATTCAGTGTTCATATTTTTAAAACATCTGGAGCTAAATGAAAAGCCCCGCCTCCATGTTGCTGCAGTTCTCAGCGTTTTGAGTGACTGCTTCCAGAACAGTGTTGCAGCTTGTGTGGAGAACACTGCCTCGTATTCACCTTTGTGCTTTTTTTTCTCAAACCCTGTTCACTCATGTTGAATTCACGCTGGAGTTTTTTATTTTTTTTTTTCGGTTTGAGCCTCAGTAACACTTAAACACTCTCAACTGATAGTTATGCTAAGCTGGCCGAGCGTAACTGGGTAGTCATCAACTTTCTCTAATAACAAACCTGGAGGTTACGAAGCTCAGACGTCGTCTCCGACAGCAGAAAGGAACAAAGTTCTCTTTGGATGTTTCTGGCCGGTTTTATAACAGCAGCACAAGTTTAGAAAAATATTTGACCTGTTTGAGATTATTGTTCGTGTAAAAGGTCACTTTTATCTGGGAATGCTGTCCTCACATCCTTTGCTTAATTACAGGGCCAGAATTTGAAGATTTTTTTTTACCATTTCCTTGTGGATTATTTAGTTTTTTGATAAATGGTTCGGTCTACAAAATGCCAGAAAATAGTGGTGACTTCTTTCAGTTCAGCTCTCCATAAATAAATGTATTTAATACTGTTGAGGTGAAATGGACCTCGTGAGCTCGTGGTTACAACACGGGAAGTCCTGCGCGCCGTATGCTCGGCGTTCAAGTGGTTCAGTCGTAAAAAGACTGTTGCTAGGCAACGTGGACGGCGTCTCGAAGCCGCAGAGGCTAACAGTTTATCGAGCTAACAGGAAATACAAAGACACAGAGGGGAAAGATGAGGCTGTTGGGAAGATCGACGACCTCTGACCTTTTCTGTAAACGTCAGCAAACGACGTCACAACTCGTGAACTCGAGGCTTCGAGAAAATGTACGAGTTCCGACGTCGTGAACATCCACAAGAGGGCGCCGCTATACGGACTCTTCTCGCGTACGCGGTGAATACGACCCCTGTTAGCGCCGTCGGTGTGACCAGTTTAACAGATGAACGCAGAATGAATGTGTGTTTGTTTGTCGTCCGGCCGAGTGTCCTGGATGGAAATGTCAAGGACTCGCTGCGAGTGGAGAGCCGAGCACAGGGAGACGATTGTCTCCGAGGAATGTCCCGAAGCTGAAGTAACAGCAGCCCGGCTCAGATATACTGCATCATGTACTTCATCCCTCAGATATACTGCATCATGTACTTCATCCCTCAGATATACTGCATCATGTACTTCATCCCTCAGATATACTGCATCATGTACTTCATCCCTCAGATATACTGCATCATGTACTTCATCCCTCAGATATACTGCATCATGTACTTCATCCCTCAGATATACTGCATCATGTACTTCATCCCTCAGATATACTGCATCATGTACTTCATCCCTCAGATATACTGCATCATGTACTTCATCCCTCAGATATACTGCATCATGTACTTCATCCCTCAGATATACTGCGTCCCTCAGAGAGAGATATATATATTTATATCTGGATATAAAACTGTTGTTCTCAGCCAGCTGTTAATTACCAGCAGCTAAGTGAGAAACCTGCTGGTATTGTGATGCAGGAAAACAAAGCGCGCGTGCACACACACACACACACACACACACACACACACACACACACACACACACACACACACACACACACACAGTCTCCATGGAAACCTAAATGTATTTCCAAAAAAAGGGGGATGGAGGTCCCTCACCGGCATTGTCCGGATGTTTGAGAGATAATCTGAGACGAGTGTGAGGTTTTCAGACACAGAGGAGGAGGAGCCGAATGATTTATGAGCGTAGATTAATGGTGTCCCTTGAAATTGAATTCAGTACTTAGGCTGATGAGGCTTTGTCTGCTAAATATAGGACAGGCCGAGTGAGAGCCGGGACGTGTGATGGATGATTATTGGCCTTTGGGGGCCGTGAACTTCCTCCTCCATCCGTGTGATGTCTCTCCCGGCTGTCTGCTCGACTCTTCCTGGTGAAGTTAACGAGGAAACTGGACGGGGGGGTCGTCGAATCAGCTGATCCGCGTAGGAACTATTGCTTCGTGTCATTTTAGACTCATTTGGACCGATTAGTCCCGGGATTGTAAACTCAAATTGTTGTTTTAATGTCCTTCAGTGCGGACATGACTGGTTGAATCTGTTGATCAAACAATACAACAAAATTCAATGATGTCACGCTGACTTTGAATTGTTTTGGTTGGATTTTAATTTTTTTTTCTCGCATATCACAAATTCAAATAATAAATCAATTAATTAAAGAAAAACAACAGGAAGTTCTCTTTTGTGCATTTTCTCTGCAGGTTAAACCCAAAACATCAGATTGATTTTATTCTATTTTTGCACATCAACATAGTAAACATGCTCGATATTTGTCTTTGCATTTGACTGTTTTCTGAATCTCCCAGCTGATATTAAGTCTGATTTCTGGGATTCATTCAACATCTCTGCAGCACAATCAGTTCATCTCCCTCCTCCGGTTCACTAAATTTAGATTAAATACATCTTTTTTTGTTTACCTCTGTTTAACTTGGCCTCTTTTCCACACTGAGACACTTACTGAAATGAAATGTGGATTGACTGAATGTGTCTCAGCTCTGGTGAACCAGCATGCTGCTGAATATAAACAGTGTTCCACAGTTTCTCCTGTGTTGATTCATTTAACAGCGGCTCCTAGTTTTAGCTCAATGTCTTAATACTGAAATGTTGTAATCATTGTAACGTGCTGAAACCTGCCGCCGAGGCCTGAATGACGGTGTGACTTCCTGAGTTGGTGGACGGTCGATGAAAGAGAGGCTTTGATTGGCGGCCAGCTCGGTGAGCCTCCGTCCCGTCCTGGGTGTGTTTTTGACGCGGCTCGTCTGCACTTGTCAGGATGAAGCTCACGCAACGATTCGGTCTTCATCGTTCACACAAAAACGCTCTGACGTCATCAAATGTGTCCCGACTGGGTGGCAGTTAAAAGACGGACTAATTATGTGCAGCATATTGTGATTTATTTATTGTAATGAAAAAGGAGAAAATAGCTGGTTTCTGGTCCTGACTGGTGCTGAAGGAGAATGAAACACTTGTAAGAAGATTGTTGGCTTCGGTCCGAAGGAGAAACTCCTGCATGAACGCTGCTCAACGGGAAAGACGGTTTCCTGACTGCCCGGCTGGTGATGCAACACTTAATGCATCGCCCTCATGTCAGGGACCGGAGCTGTAGAAAAGGACCGCCACATGTTTTACTGGCACGTCTGCCTTTTCTTCATCGTAAACCCGTCTGACAGACGACCTGCTGACTGACGGATCCAGACCTGAGTGGATGATGTAAGAGCTGCTCACCTGACGACGTGCACGACGACGTGCACAACGCAGTCGAGTCCTGATGCTCTTCTGGATGTGCAGCTGCAAACCTGGAAGTTAAAGTGACTGTCATAAACTTTTTTATTTTATAAAGATATCTCGGAGAAAGTTGAAATGCAGCTTTTTGAATAATGCATTTTAGGGAGTCCGTGACATCACGTGATGATTTTTTTCTTCCGCTTCAACGTCGCCTATTTCAGTTTTTAAATTTTTTTTTTTTTTAAGTCAGTCCGTGTGAAGCTGGTCTGATGCTGGAGGAGGACACCTCAGCACACATGGTGTAGATCGAGCAGCGTGTCGCGAAGGGGGGAAAAGAGGTTTCCTTTTTCCGGTCGTTCATCGTCAGAATGCAGCGAGTCGGTGGAGACAGGAAGTGCATGAATGGGACCAGCTGGGTCGGAGGGACACCACGGCCTTTCAAACATCTCGGTAGTTCATAAACTGACCTCTAAACCTCCAATGTGAAAACAGGTGAAACAAAATACCTGACCAGAGCAGGGCGTGCTAGACGTGAGGTTAGTGGAAAGAAAGTGAGCTTTCTTTGCTTTTTAATTTCAGTCTAAAGAACAATAAACTCTCAGAAATTGTTTGGGAGGCGGTAGAACAGAGACACGAGGGAAGTTGTGTACTTTTCTGTCTGTAATATTCATCCAGCATAACTTCAGAAACCGGTCGGGGAGTGGTGATGTGAGAGGCGGTCATAACTCAAGCAGGACAAGGGAGGAAATAAAAAGCTTTAACAGCCGTTTAATTAGAGTTTCAAAGTCATAAACGGACATAAAAAACAGCACGTCTACATGGAAATGCAGAAAAAGGGGAAACGACAAAAACAAAGGTGATATTTTAAAACAGCTGCTGGGAGACGACGTCCACTCTCACTGCAGAGCCAGAAGCCAACAGGAACGATATACTCTTTTGGCATAATGTGATGTTTTGTCTTTGTGATTGTGCTGAAGTTTCTCTCTCAATCCGTCACAGTGAAGGACGACAAAAGAACAATAAACTGCATGCACGTGGACGTTTTGAACATTTGCTCTTTATTTAAAACAGAGATTCTCCACGTTTAATACTTGAAAGGCAAAAACACATGATAATTCATATTTAGGTATTTGTGGGTTCTGGTAAACTGCCTCTTTTCCAGCTTTGCTCTGCAGAACAAATCTATGTTTCTAATAAGCAGTGATGGATCCTGAACGTGACTTGACTGCAGTTTATCTGTTCCGTCAGCTTAGGCAGAAAAAAAAAAAAAAAAAAAGAGGGGCCTTTTGCCGGATGAAAAGCTTACTGTGTGAAATAACTGTGTCAGGTTTGGCCTGGGACTGCTGCCTCGGTTGACATGATCGGACAAGATTGTGTGTGTGTGTGTGTGTGCGCGCGTCAAGTTTGCCCTCTCACACATGAATTAGGACACCAAACCCAACACGCCTGGCATTTCAACGAGGAGGCCGTTTGTTGGGAACAAGCGCCCCATTTAGACGCCGCTGATCCTCGTATCGAACTGAATCTCAACCCGCCGGCTGCTTCGCTCCTCTGCTGGTTGAGGAGGGTGTAGGATGCTTTGTTGACAAGTGATCTGCAATTATTTGGAGGATATACATAAATGCAGAAATGGGAAAGGCAGTTTAGGATTGACGTCAGGGGGCGGACGATATTTCACCTTTCACCGCTCCGAACTAGCAAAGATGGTGACGGCCCTTTTTCTCTTCTCAATTCTCTTTTTATTAAACATGCGCTTAAAGGTTCAGGGTTTGTGTTCGGGTTTGTTAGTCCAAAATCTGACATTTTCATCTTCACTGCACATGTATATGGGTTTATCTCCTCGGTTACCAATAATCTGTATCCGTCGGCCCCTGATTGACGTGCCGTGTAAATGACGGCGTGGTTGGTTCTCCCCGACGACTGCTGTGATGTCATCGAGCGAACGGCGGCGCTGATGGAAGTAGCTCGAGGCGTCACTTCTGCAAAACGGCCTCGGAGAGGAAGTCCAGTTCAACATCACAGCTCGGTGTTCGAACCATAAACACGAGGAACTTCGGTGATCACGTTCTCCTCTTTTTTTTTTGTTCCGTCTCCAAGTTGTCGTCTGTTTTTGTAAATCAGCACCTGATGAGCAGGTGTGCGTCCATCACTGTTTTCTCATGACGTGTGCGCTCCAGAAACGACGTGAGCGTCGTATCACTTGATTTAGTCACACGCTCCACTTATTTCCCAGAAGCCCTTTCCTGCTGTGTCACAACAGGAAACCCCTCCACCCCCCTCATCGAGGCTCCCCTCCTGGACCCTCCAACAAATTCCCAGACTCCTCCCTGACCCACTCAGCTGACTGCCTTTTTGATCACAGTCAGGACGGCTGAAGTAGAGCGTGAAAGTCTCCTCTGTTGAACTACCCATCAATCACATGTAATTTAAAGCTCATTACTTTGCGTTATTGGTTTAAAGCAGCGAGCTCACTGGTTGGTTGCTTCGTCCTCCCTGCTGGTTACACGTAACATTCATCAGCTTGTTTTTAAATATTTGTGTGGTCAACCTTTTTTTTTTTTTTTTGCCAAGATGCCTCCAGTTTGAAGCTTTTAAAGCTCAGTGTCCAGCGAGGTTTAGTGAAATCCTGGCAGGAAGAATAGAGATGCTGCAAATACCTCCTATCTTCAGCATCCAGACGTCCACTGGGTGGAAAACAAGCTCGACTCCTGCCAAAGAAAGTGTGTGTGTGTGTGTGTGTGTGTGTGTGTGTGTGTGTGTGTGTGTGTGTGTGTGTGTGTGTGTGTGTGTGTGTGTGTTGCTTCTCTATAAACAGCACATGAATTACTGTTGTTTTTCCTCATATTTTTGGAGAGGATTATTCAGCCATTAGAGACACACGGAGATAAAGTTGGACCCATTTTGAAATAATTGCTTTTGAAATGAACACGGCTTGCTTGTTGTTGTTGTTTTTTGTTGTGAACCCGAACAGACAGATGTCGAAGTTTTAATTGATCTCGAAGGGAAACGGTCAAAAAAAGAAATCTTGAAGTTAAAACATGCAGTAAAGTTTATTTATTAGTGGAAAACTGACAGGAAAACGTCTTTATTTTTTTTAATTGCATCATGTCTGCTATCAGAAGTGTTAAAACTCGAGACGTCACGTGTGGATGAAGAAAAAGTTTCCCGCCATCATCATTGGACCAGACGGCGTCCCGACCCGGCTGTTGATCCTCTTACATCATCGCCGTGTCGGACGTCCAGAGGCTAAAGGAGTGCAGCTTGTGCACACGTTTCACGGCCGCACCGCAAACTTCGTCAGCTTCCAGATCTGAAATGGAATTCTCCATTTCCATCAGCAGTGGATTAAACATGTTTTTAGCCTTTAAGCTGATCCTATACAGCCAAAAGAAATGTGTTTCTTTCTTCTTTTTTTTTTTCCACCAAGCCCTTTGGCGCACGTCACAAACAATTTCAGTGAAGGAAGATGACACACTGATGTGATTTCATCGCATGTTTCGGAGAGGAAACTCTCTGATCTCCTCCGTTTCTCTCCAGACTCTCGAGGAGGAAACCATCTGCATCTCCCAGCGCTCCTTCATCCATCTCTGCATCCCTCCTCCGTCACCTCCCCCTCCATCTTTACAGCCCACTTCTTGAAATAGTTTCTCTCAGCTTTGATCCACACGGGCCTCTGCTCCAGCTTTGAAGAATACACCTCATCTTTTTCTTTTTTTTTTGTTCTTGACACGACTGCAGCAGCGTCGTCGGTCTTTCCTCGTTTTCCCTGAAAACGGCTAAACATTGTGTTTACTGGCACTTTCTGAGCTGACTTCTAACTTCCTGTATGAAGTAGAAGTGGTTCTACAGACCTTATTCATCATCTCTGCAGGACGACCTCCTGTCCTTCACTTTAGGACGGAGATGTCGGCTCTCTCCGTTTGAAGTGCATCTGCAGTACGTTTCCTGCCTGTCCGGACCCGTCTGATCCTTCTGTGGCCTCGTCGGTCCCCGTAGATGTTAACTCGTGGGTCCACGCACCACACGTTGGCCACTGATTACACCGACTGACAATGAATTTAGGATTGTTTTCATGGAAATAAAGAGTTCGCAGTGAGTGAAGCTGCAGAACCACACTGGGGTAGAAAAACTGCCACGTATATCATGTATATCTTATTATATTTATATGTTTTCTATTTATTAAACCTTTATATGTGCCGCTAAGAGGATTCATGCGAAACAGAAGACATTAAAGAGTCACGAAGGCACCAGATTTCTTGCTTTACTGCAACACATTGTTTCTGGCTGATCATTTAAGTAAAGTAAAAATCGTATGAATGGTGTTTTGTGATAACTGACTGAGCCTGCTTGTAATCGTATTATTATCGAGCTCATCTCAGAATTTGTTTTTGTTTTTTATCGCGGCTGCTTGTTGAAGCCATGAAACGTGAACGCTGCCCTCCGTCTCGGTCGGCCGGCGTCTCGTGTGGATGAAGTGTTTCTGTGAAGCTCGAGGTCGAGGAAACCGGCAGCAGATGGTAAACACATCCAGTCGGAAAAAAAGGAAACGGATTCAGTAACGAGACGTTTTTAATCTTCCGTCTTGTTTTTTTCCTGCTTTTTTCTTCGCAGTTTTTGTAACTGACTTGTGTTGATGCTGCAGTCTCCCACTGTGACTGCTAACCTGCAGACTATTCCTTTAAAATAGATTTTATGCCGCATGATGTATTGATACTTCAGTATAAAAAGTGACTTATTGTATCCTGTATGAGGATGTGTTGCAGGTTAAACGACTCCAGTGCAGCTCCTCCACGTCAGGCCTCCTCTTGGCATCCCGTGTGTCTCCCAGTGGAGTCGTGAGCTTTTATTTTGGCGGGGCTCCTCTTCCTCCCCGCTCTTGCAGCTCTGTAATAGGACGTATCTCAGCCCACTGCAAATAAGCCTCCTTACTTATTTTTTTTGCCTTTTTTTCCCCATTTGCTGAGCTGTAATCTGATACAGCTGAGAGGCTGCTGGCAGTTCTTCCTCTCCGCTGTCAAGCCGTCACATGACGCTGGCAGACACACAACTGTTTCTGACTGTGTGTGTGTGTGTGTGTGTGTGTGTGTGTGTGTGTGTGTGTGTGTGTGTGTGTGTGTGTGTGTGTGTTTACGAAATAATCCCATGCACCGCTGTCTGCCGATTGACCAACTGTTCCTACTACTTCTACCCCCGCAAATCCTGTTGTACAACATCTCCCAATCCCCCCGGATAACATCATAAATGGAAGAGGAGGAGGGACGTACGCAGGTCGGGTTTTTCTTTATTTTTATTTTTTTGGGGGGTTGGGGGGTGCAGGTGTCCCCGGCTGCTGATGTTTGTTCTGACACACCTTCAGAAATCCTCCTTTTCTTCTGCGACGGGGAGAAGAATGGCCGAATGTGCGTGTGCAGCTTCGGTCACAACATGTTGGGATCTGAAGGAATGCAGGACGGCTGCAGCTCCAGTGGCCTTTTGAAATAAAACATTTGTGGTTAAAATAAATTATATTAATATTGTCTGTGTTGAGAAATATCAGCTGCTCTTCTTTCTCTAAACCTGCAGCTGACAGCTTTTTTGGAGATTCCAGATGGATTTTTTTTAATCCGAATTGAAGTTTTTTTTAATTCATTCTCAAGCTTTATTTTAATAAAAGCACTCTGGATATTTGACAAAAACTTTGTTAAAATGAGAAAAAGGCGCTGTGTTGCCAAGCGGTGGGAATAATGCCCGTCAGCCTTTTTCTGTGCTTCTGGCATGCAGAGCGACTTCAGACTGAAAAGCCAAGTTCACATCGGTCTTTATAAAGCACAGCATGCTGCACACTGATGCTGACAGTTATAAAGGTAATGAAACGCATGGAAACTCTAATAAAGCTTTTTTTTTTTTAATATAAAGTTCAGCATGAAACCTGCCAACATCACGTTATTACGTCAAACCGTAACGTTGGAAAAGAAGCCGGAGAAATCCGAGCAGAACAACTTCAACTGTTTCTTTTTTTTAAAGTTTATATTTAATTGCATCAAACCTTCGCCGTCCTCAGATGTCTCGACATGTCATCATGATCTTGACTGTTTTTTGGGGGGATGTCTCCGTCACAGCTGACAGCTCCTGTTAAAAAAAACAACCTTCAATCCAGGCCAACTATTACAGCTAAAGTTTGACGACATGCAAATGTCATTCGTTCTTCCTGAGGCGGCTTGCGACGAACAAACTGGTTCTGCTTGCTGCGGTTTGTGAGGAAGTTTCAGCCTCAGTAACCCGACGTTCCCCAACAACCACCTGCAGGCGTCGTATCGACGCCGTTTTTCCAGCTGATGCAGCATCTTTAGATTTCTCCCTCTGTCCTCCGTCTCTTTTACACTCAACTTCTTCCTAATCAACATGTACTCTCTGCTTCATGTTTAGACATCATCCTCCCACTTCCCTCAGGATTGCCCCCCCTCCCCCAGTCAGTCTCTGAAAACATGGACACAGCGGTGCAGTTATTGTCCACTGCAAACGTTGTGGAAAAAATATTGGTTTGAGTTGAAATGAGATCAATGAGAATCAGATGGAATCTGGCAATTATGATCAACTCAGTTTAAATTTGTATTTTTGTAGTTTGGAAACATGGAGATTTTTTGGTGAATAAATGTACTTATTATCGCCTCCTTATTTAAACATATTTAGTCTGGCCTCTTGCAGACTAGATATTTCCTCCTTGACATTTTCATCTCAAGTTTTCAAGCTTCTTTCACCAGAATTTCTTCTGATCTTTGCGGTTGATTTTCAGTTATAATCTTCAAATAACAAATTGATTCACACAACAAGTTTTTCCAGAAAGCAGGAAGTCGTGTCGTTGGTCGAAACCGGTTTCTTCAAAAACAGCTGGAAGTTTTTGTCTGAGATTTTGACGTCTGACAGACGGGATATCCTCCCATCACCTTCAGCCAAAAAAACAAGAGGAACCGCGAGATCCGTCTCCTGATAGCGCCGATCGTTGTGAGCGGCGCCTCCAGTGGCCGTTTGTAATGACATGCAGACTCTGCACATGATCACATCTGCAGCTCGTTCACCTCTGACACAGTTCGTAGATGGTTTGATTGCAGAGACAATTCCACAGAAATGACATGCAAATGTTTTGACTGACTGACCTGAACTTCCTGTCTTCCATTTAGCATTCAGGGAATTTAGATTTCTGGATAAGTTATCTTCAAAAGGTTTACACTCATAACATGTTATCACTAAAGTCTGTGAAACCCAAGTATGAAATGGGAACCTCAGAAATGTCTGATGTGATACCGTTCAGCTGCTGACGCTCCGAGCCCGACGGCTTCGCTTTGTTTGGGTCTCAATAGACGGTTCATGTGATCCGAGGCAGCCGCTGCAGAGTCTCCTGCAGAGTCTCCTGCACCTGTCCGCTGCATTCATCCGTGCTGCGCCGCATTCATCCGTGCTGCGCCGCATTGTCTCTGAGACCAGGGTTCAGATATAAGCCTTGTTCCTTAAATTCTTTACAAATCTGCTCCTTGAAAATATTTCAGAAGTGATCTAACATGAAGCTGAAAGACTTATTTAAATAATCAAAGACAGAAAATCAGATGATTTTCAGGGTAAATTCACTACCTTCACTTTTCATCTCGTATCTCGGTCATTATAGGTGTTCATTATTCGTGCTTTATCTTATTTTTTTCAGGACAGTCTCGCCTATCCAGATCTGTCAACATTTGATTTGATAATCCTCAGAGATTTTGTATATCAGCCTTTATATTAGGGGGGAAAAAAATCATTTCGTTTTAGGAAATTGTCATGTTTTTACATTCACCTCACCATAAGATATCATCAGATCCATTTTTATAGTTGTGTAGAGAGGATTGTATAGAACATCTGAACGTCTGATTGCTGTTTCTTTTGATGTGCAGTATGTTGGGAAGCGATCGGGACTTCTGTGGAGATGCACGCAGAGTGTAACGAAGAAATTTGATACAGATTCAAAGTGGTTTTCTTCTGAAATGCTTCACCACACATTACATTACATTACATTTCATTTAGCTGATGATTTTATCCAAAGCAACTTACAAGAAGTGAAAACGAAGCACTGACTTTGTTGGAAAGCTCAAGTTGTGCAGTTTCATATGAAACCTCGTGCATCTCTGATTAATACTCGCGAGAAGAATTGATTTAATGGTCAAGAAAAGTTTTGTCTTAAATGTCAAACATTTACTGCTTTTTGTGTCCTTTGACAGTAAAATGAACATCTTTGGGTCTCTGGACTGTCAGCGGCTCCTTTTTGTGATTTAATCAGGAAACGATTGAGCTGAAAATAAAATTGATTATCAGTTTCAGCTTTAATCTAACAGCAGTGTAATTGCAGTAATGCTGGTATGACGTCGTTCAGCTGTCGTGATAATTGTGCTTCAGACGACGTTATGAGATTTATGCTACATGAAAAGATTCTTCACGTCCTTGTGCAGATGTCAAAACAGGGAATGTAACTGCTGATGGAGCTTCGAGTACCGACGCTCTCCGCCGGAGGACAGACACCGGAGGCAACCTGATCAGCAGCGTCTCCGAAGGAGGAGAACGGGTTATTGTGTTGCACACACACACACACACACACACACACACACACACAAGTTAACGCACATAAAATGCAACATGCACTAAAGAAAACCCACCCCTGCTGTGTGTACTTGAACACACGGGGCTGAGGTAGCTGAGGTAGCTGCAGGAGAGGACGACCGGTGGAAGTGTGTGAATGTCGGAGAGGTGTGGAAACACCACTACGCTCTGAACAAGAGACTCCGAGAGGCTCAGGTACGTCTCGGCGTCACCCGGAGACACTCGGCTCGCGTTGTCTTCTCGGCCGGTGTTTGTTGTGCTGCGTCAGATAGAAAGAGAGCGAGCTGCATCTCCACGTACGGCCGTGCTTTAAACATTGTTTTGATTGGCTGACGGTTTAAAGCTTCTGATGCTCTGATAACTGAATCCAGAATAGATACACATAAACTAGCAGCTTCAAACCTGCAGCAGCTGGTTGGGATGTGGGCGGAGCTGCTTTAGGAAAAAAACAATAAATGGAGAAATGAAGTCATTTTTTCTTTGCATTCTTTCAATTTGAAGTTGCTTTCTTAACTGTTCTTAAACTTTAAGTGAAAGATGAAGATGGACTCTCCGAAATGCTAAAAGACCCTAAAGAAGACATTGTTGGACGCCACTGATGCGCTGCTCTAATGTAGGACACTGAATCGTCCTCATCTCGAGGGGAGCCGTCTGAAATACCTTCACGATGATTCCTCCTTCGACGACACTGGCGGAGGATCGAGTGTCTCGGCTGAACTTCAGATGACTTGTTTCCACTCCAGCTCGTCTGATTCCATCTCTGACTTCCTGTTGCTCCGGTTGTTGCTCTTTTAGGTTTTTCTCTGTTTATCTGTGATGTTTTTTTGCTCTTTGTGGGATTTCCTTCTGCGCCGGTGAGAATAACAATAAGAATATAACTTCAGCGTCCTGTCAGATGTTTTCTCAGATCTGTACATCTTGTTCTGTCGTTGATCTCTTTTATCTTTCTCAGTGAACCCCCCACCCCTCCCCACCCCAACCGTCTCATCGTGTCTCGACGTGTTCGCAAAACAACACAAACCCAAATTAACGCGACAGCGGTGAAGTCTGAAAGCGGGTTTTAAAAAGTGTTGATGGATCAGAGAACTGCAGCAGAAGCTGGCAGATCATCTGTCCAAACGCAATCACACGCTTTTTGTTCCTGCGTATTAACTGCTGACCTCCTCCGGGGTGTTTACCGGCTCACGGGCCGCTGTCAGCTCCACTTCTTGGAAAGACGTCTTAAGATCCGGGATCATTTGTTTTGGTTTTCCAGTTTATTTCAGCCCTCCTGGTTTGAGGATCAGGAGTCGTAACCTCAGACGTCCCTCCCTGTTTCCTCTCAGACGGACCCTTTAAAGAGTTCCCTTCTTGTAATGCAAAGAGTCTCTGCAGGAAATGACTCCAGTTTGGTTTCTTTAAAATATTTTCAGAGTTTGAATGCGAGCTGCCAGGCTTGGATTTGTTTCCCTCAAGTGTTGTTGAGGATTTGTTTCGACAGTATTTACAGCTTCTGCTGTGATTTCCTTTTTCTAACGATGTAATGGGAGTTTATTTTCCCCGGTGGAATAAGTTCAGATCAGTTCACGTCTGTCATTCTCACCGTTTCCTGTCTGTAGACTTGTTTGTTTATATTCTGCACAATCTGTCCAAATACTCGTCACCGTTGATTCTTAGTGTTTGAGTTGAGCCCAATAAAAACAGGAATGTTTGTGTAGGACTGTAGAATAACCGCTGCATGACTTCTTTAAGAAGTCCGACGAGCAACTTGTCTGAATTATTGTAATGGAGGAAACTTCAGGCTGGAGTCAGTCGGTGGTTTAAAGTGACGTTTTTTGAGCTTCTGAAAATGAAAATATGCTCTGATGAGATTCAATTAGATGGTTGCAAGGACAAATACAAGTACTAAACATAGCCAAAATATTTCAGCCTCAAAAACCAACAACAAACTGAATGTTTGCATCGATACTTGTGGAAATAATTGCATAGATCTAATCTGACCCTCCGGTGCTGATGAGAAAGAGGATGATTTAACTTTGAAGTCAACAGAAGCGTCAGAAAAACTTTATTCAAAGTTGATTAGACGTCCACAAGTTGCTCTGTTACAAGCAGCTTCAACCTGAACGATCAAATCAGATCAATAAGTTAAACTTTAACAAAAATGTGGCTTGTTAGTCCTCGTTTCAGATAAGCACGACTCTAAAGACAAGATGGTGATTGTGTTAAAAGTTCACATGGTGTTTTTTGTAGTTTGTGCAACAGCAGAATCGATTTTGACGTTTGGAGACATCGATTGAAAACAACCAGTCGCTGATAAAAAGACGTCGATATCGTGAACTTCCTGTTTCTTGGTCTCACCTGTGTTTGGTGAGAAAACATTTGCTCCCAGAATCCTCTCTGATTCCATCGATTCCTCGGCGTCGGCCGGTTAACGTACAACCTGCGTGAAGGTCACCGTGGCGACGGGCTGGAAGACAACGTGCTGTCTGTCTGTCCTGAAGGCCTCTGCTCGAACACACTAAGCTGCTTACAGCTGAAAGCAGATGAATTGATAAAGGAAGCCGTGTGACAGGTAGCCGAGGCGACAGCCCATAATAACAACACACACATTAGATTATCATATGGAAGGCATGTTATTATGTTATAAATATGAAAGTCAGCTGGTTTCTATTATTTCCGTTGAAGTGTAAAAAACTATAAAGACTGTATTCATGCAACCATTTAATGAGCGTCACATTATTCAGTGTTGTCGGTTACATAATTATTATGATGTGAAGCGCTCTGCTTTTAACGAACCAACAGCGAACGCACACATGAAGTCTTCGTGGTTCTGCTGATAGATTTTCATGTTGTTTGGAAACGGAAAAGAAACCGAGGAGAAAGAATTTGAAATATGCTGCTCGGTAAATATCCATCAGGACGACTCGGTTTCTTTCGGAGGGAAAAAACTGCCGACTCGGGAGTCTCTCCTTCCCGTCCTCTCTCTCTCCCGTCCTTCTCGGGCTGCTTCGGGTTTCACCGCTCAGGAGGAGAGAAGTTAAAGACGCGAGGCCGCCGTGCGACCGTTTCATTATTCACGATGCTAATCAGGCTGCAGGCTGTGAAACCTCCGGCCTCCGTCCCGGCTGCACCACCGCGACACCCTGCTCCGATTTCTTCCGGGCATTTTGCGCAGGTTGCGTTTGATTGCGTTCATCACGTCAGTAATTCATACGACGGGAAGACTGCGGTTCACTCGGGCTGTAACACAGCTGCTGTTGTTGTGTTGGTTCGACGTCTCCTCGCTGTAGTTTGGACTATTTTTAGAGCGTAGCATGTTAAACGGTGGCGCGGCGGCCTGTTGTGATCAGATAGAAGTGTTTCTGTGAATGGAGACATTGTTCTGCAGGAGGCTCGGTGCCAACCGGGCTGAGTTCGCCTCGCCAGCGTTCCTCTCTGGTTTCTGTCTCGGGTCTCCGGCTGCAACATTAGAGATGAATGTTTGACTGGGTGAGGGAGGGGGGAGAGAGGAGGGAGAGAGGAGGGAGGGAGGCAGACCGGGTGGATGGTGGTGGAGCCTTTTGGGCATTAACCTGCATTGGTTGCAAAGGAGGAAGTTGTTGGGAACTACAGCCTCAGCTGCCAGGTTGCTATTGGCAACCAACTCTTGGCCTTTTGGTGGACCATCAATGGAAACCACTTTTTAACAAATAAAAAACGGGACGGCAAACAGCCAAACATTCACCCCAAAGTAAATCCATTTGGAGCTGCCGGAGCTAAACAGCATTTTTTTAATTATTATTATTTTAAATAAAGTTTTATTTTGTGGATGCAGTCGGGACTAAAGCTTTCTCTTTGAGGAACTCGTCACAAACGACTGAGTAAATTCATCCAGTCAAAGTATCTCAACGACTCCAAATATAAGGAGACTAAAAACGGCGACGTTATTTTCAGTTTCTGCAACGGAAAGCGGACGTCTGCTCGTCCGCCCGGCAACCGCTGTTTCACCCTGCTGATCCCGTTACATCCACGTCTGTCTGTAAGGATGTTTTTTTTGTTTTTTTTCTGGTTTCATAAAAAACCGCGCTACTAAAACTCGAACTATTTGTCATCAAGATTCTGACGGTGAACTACGTTGATTCTCTGAGACGGTGACGTACCGAGATGAAGGAATAGATGGAGAGAAGACTCTAGGTTTTCCTCCTCAGACCGTCGGCCTCCTCTCGCCTCTTTATTTATGATTGACAACCCCGCGTCCCCCCCCCCCCTCCCTCCCCTTCCCCCCTCATCCAGACTGAGTATATCTCAGTTAGGACCGGAGCAGCTTGTTAATAACCCTCAGAGTAACATGATGGCTGTTGGCAGCCGTCCAGACGGCATGAACACGGAGGAGGAATGTTTGAAGTTGAACCGGGCCGGCGTGACGGAGCCGTGCGTCCGTGTAGAGCACGTAAACGCTCACGTCTGTTGGCTAACGCACACGTCATGTCAGCAACACATCAAGATTAAACCGTGACCAAATACAGCGTGTAACGCTGGTTGTGTTTTTACCACTTCGCTTCGTGCTCTTCACCCAAACAGATCTCAAAGTTTGAGCTTTTTCCAAATTTGATCCGATATCAGCTGATGAAATGTTTCAGCTGTAAAGTGACAGAGACAAAAGAAAATCCATTTTTATAAGCTCTGTGTTTTGTTCCCCTGCCAAACTCCAAATGAGTCCATTTGGACATGTCTGACTCCTGGAAGGCCTCTCGGCGTGTTGGATGAAATACTCCACACGTCTTTGTCTCTGCAGGATTTTTTTTTTTTTTGGGCAGAAAAGCAACATCTTCCATTTCTGTATTTTGTCCATCGAAGCCCGGTTTGTAGAATAAAAGCTGTTACTACTGCACTACTCTGTCTAATATTGAGTTTTTAATAAGGTCTGAGGAGGAAAAAAAAAGAAGAAAAACATTGCTGCTGTTATTACCTTCACTGTGGGAACGTCGAGGACGAGAAGCCAACGTCAACACGGCTCACGAGTTCCAGATTCATATTTATCAGCGTGAGAGGACGCGTGCTGGTCGACCTGCACGCTGAGCAGGCGGGTTTTAAAACTGAAAGTAGTGATGAAAGCGTCCGAGCGGCCGTCGTTCCCCGTCCAGCCGTCCGTCTGCGGTTTTACACGTTTTCCAGTTCCTGCCTGTCGTGAAAGGCTCGTTTGTTTCTTCCACCAACGCGTCTCTGAGTGCAGGGAGGTCGCGGGCACGACATCCGACAGGGGGGGGGGGGGGGGGGGGGTATCGGCCTCGATGAAGACGGCGCTGAGATGAAGATCGGTTGGTCAGATGTTCTCTTCTGATCTTAAAAAGCTCTTTAAATATTTGAACTTTTATTTTATCCACCTGGAAAAACAAGCTTCTTCTTCGTCCTGCAGTAAAGCTGCTGACACACCTGAGCTGCACGTTCCTGCACATCTGGGTTTGGTCGGGACAAGATGACCTCAAATCTGATGCTGACATTAATATAAAGATAGTTTGTTTTTAAAGCAGAGACGTCTGAGGACAAACTTCATCCCTCTTATTCTCACAGAACTCCTCAAATAAATTCCTCTATTGCAGCGGATTAAATACGAAGTTTGTGTAAACTTCCATTGTAGATTTTTGTTCTCTTAATCCGTCTTTGACATTTCCTTTTATTCATTTATCATTCTGCAGTATGTTTCCAGTATTTGTTCTTCAGGTGTGTAAAACCGTCACACATCATGGACGTTAATCTGTTAACTTTATTCTGACATTGACTTTAATACCAGTGACTCATAACCTTCAACAGCAGCTTCAAGTCAGTCAATTTTTATAGACTGATAATAATAATAATAATAATAATACTCAACACTTGACAGGTTAAAATGATCACAATTTATAAAGTATAAATCACATTAAAGTTGGCTCATAACAGTAAAAACAATATGAATCAAACATTAAAAGCAACTTTAAAAAGGTGTTTTTTCAGTAATTAACGTAATATATAACATTGTATAAAAACATTTATTATTTTTTGTTGATTTTCTTTAATCATGAGATTAAATTTCAGATCTGGTTGATCCGACTTTTGTTGATTAGAACGACAGAACTCAGATCTATGGATCCATGAACAACCTGAGAGCCTGAGGTTTAACACGTAGATCTACACGGTGGTTATATTACACAAGTATTGAATTATTAACCGAATACTCGCGTGCGTCTCTGCGTGTGGCAGATTGCTTGAAGTTATGCGCACGCACACACACACACACACACACACACACACACACACACACACACACACACATATCACACACTTAAGTGGCCACAAGTCCTCTGTGTGTTGTTAATCCTTTGTCCATTCGTGTCGCCTGCTGAGAGGATGAAGCTCCAGATTGTTTTGTTTTTTTAAGGCACCTTGAGATGAACGTTGCGTCGTCTTCGTTGTCCGAGCTGCTGCTGACTTCCTGCCTGCGTCTCCCATCTGGTCCAGGTTTTAAAAATACATCCTAAATCTACAACCACTCCTTTATTCCTTCAGATCTTCTGCTGCTCTTCTTTTTGTAAACGGAGGAGGAGAAGGAGGAGAAGGAGGAGATGTATTTACATTTTTTTTTTTAGAGACGGTGAGACTCTGGAGAGAACAAAATGGTGTCACACTCAGAAGCTGCAGAAGAAAAGCGTTTTGATCTGCTGTGATGTGTGTGTGTGTGTGTGTGTGTGTGTGTGTGTGTGTGTGTGTGTGTGTGTGTGTGTGTGTGTGTGTGTGTGTGTGTGTGTGCCAGCGGTTTTGAATATGAAAGGAGTCTTAATGTGTGTGAAGTGTCGGCCAGCGTTCAGAGAAAGTTTCCTTCGTCGAGCAGCAGAACTCTGAATCGGTCTTTTAAATTCACCTTCAGTCACAAAGTTGGACTCCATTTGGTCTGACGTCGGCGTCCAGTCGTGTCGGCACTCTGGCTGTTTGGTGGATATTAACAAGATGGTCAATGAGATGATGTTAAAAACAATATATTTGAAAAAGTTGCAGGTCAGTGAAGAGTCCAGAGCGGGAGAACGTGTTAACACCTGAATCCAACCTGGGACCACATGGTGGCTTCATATCGTTGGATTGTGATGACGGGAGATAATCAGCACAAAGCTCAGGAGCTCAGGAAGTTTATGACGTCTGTCCAGCAGTCACCAAGCAAAATGAGTTTTCTCTAACTTTGTTTCAGTGAATCAGATTTCATTGGTTTAAACAGTCAGTTAGCATCGTTGCTACGTAGCAGCTGCACGTCGGAGGTGCTTCCAACAGAAAGCACCTTTATGATGACCGAACACCGCAGCTGTTCAACTTAAACACACGATTACATGTTTAAAGGTGAAATCCTCCCAACTTCTCCGAAAAGACAGATATTTTCCAGGAGGATGTTTTATTGAAGAGTCGCTCTCAGCCTCTCGACTAAGAGCTGGAGGACGACGAGCTGGAGGAAGACGAGGCCATCGCGTCTTCGTACAGCCGGAGGACGACCTGAACGCAAGCACGAGCCTCGTCGGCGGTGCGGGTCTCGTCCTCAGAAAGACCGTCCCCGTGCTCCAGGTCCGCCTCTGAGTTGGGGTAGTCGGTCCGGTTGTCCATCTCGAACTGAAACTGGACCAGATTTTGTCCTCGGTTAACGTGGACAGATTAATAAGGAGACACACCGAGTTAAGTCTCGTTACTTCCCTACCTGGAAGTCTAACAAGTCGTTGTTGAGGAAGATGTCGTAGAAGTACGTCAGTTCTCTGTGCAGGAGGAAGAGCTCCAGGTAACCTTCATCCTCCTCCTCCTCCTCCTCCTCCTTCCCGCCGTCCCTCCAGCTCTTTCCCGCCTCGCAGTCGCTCTCGTCGGACTCGAACTCCGAGCAGACGTCTTCCAGAGACATCGTTGTGTTTGGGTTGGCGTCCACGACCCCGTGAACAGCAGTGATCAGAACCGGCGTTGCCACAGCAGGTCCGGACTGCATTGACGGTTGCTTGGCAACCGTCGGGCGCTTTGATTTGAAGACGTGTCGCAGAGTTCTGGACTGAAGCTCAGAGAGGGATTCGTAAGCCGGGTCTGTGTGACCTTTAACCTCCAGACTTACACATAATGTAGGTACTGTCCAGCTTTAGATCTATTTTTAGTTGCACAAATGTTTTTAAATATCCTGCGAAAATACCGTCTCATTTGCATACAAAGAAAAGAGAGAAAAGCGCCCTAATTTGCATAAATATTGTCACCTTCCCCCTCAGTGCTTCTCTCGGGTAGCTTCCTCTCCCACGATGCCGTGAGAAACAACTCACTTGTGCATGTTCACAAATCAAGGTGGCACTTTTTGTTTTTATGAGTTTGTAAAGACTTATGTCATCTTGGTGAAAATTTGAATTAATTTGACTTTAAAACTACTAAACACACCATATTTGTTTTTACAGCTGCAGCCAGGCTTAAAATTCAAGTTATAAATGTGTGAAAATCCTAATTGGAAGACACCGTAGCACTTTGAAGAGGCTGATATTAGACTTTGAAGGCCGATATGTTGTGTCATGTTTGATAGTGAAGTTTAAAACCTCCTGGTTCTCTAGACGAGTTTTAACGCTGGACGTCGGCCTCTTCGTGGATTTTCCTTTTTATGGCTGCAGCGCCGGGCTTCCCCCCTGCGGCCGGCGTGTTGGCCTTGGCCTCCTTCCAGGTCCGCCGGGCCGACTGAGGCCACGGCAGGCGGCTCCAACTCTGATCCGACTCCAGATCTGCCCTTCGGTTTTTTTTGTTTTTTTTTACACAACACTTTAGATGAGGGTTCGGCACCAGATTAGTGTCATGGGAACCTCGGAGAGGCCTGCAGCTTTATGATCTAATATTCACATGTCAGAGGAGACCATTTGATTGATTGATGGGGTGTGTGTGTGTGTGTGTGTGTGTGTGTGTGTGTGTGTGTGTGTGTGTGTGTGTGTGTGTCACCTTGTTGACTCTGTGTCTCCTGTCTTAAGTTTGACACACTGACATTTGCTGAGCTATTTTTACCAGATGAACTGTGGCCCTGTGGAATGACACTGACACACACGCACACGCACACACGCACACGCACACGCACAATAAAGCACACATCTTTTTACACACTCCTTGATGTGCCCTGCCCTGCTCGGTCCCCACAGATACACACTGTAGGGACTTCATGCAGGCAACCAGTGAACATAATAAACACACAGACAATCTGCAAAACTGCATCCAGATTTTTCAATGCAAATGTGACACTTTGATGTTAAAAAAGTTCATTAAACAAATTGTGCAGGATGATTATTATCAACGGAAGTGCTTTCATATTTATTCCTTTATCAGGTAGTACTAAAAAAAAATAATTTAATTTTTCTTTCTCGACTTGCAATTTTTTTGAATTCCTGCAGTTTTATGGGAAAAAAACAGATTTAAAACTCCACAAATGACATTGATATTTATGAGAAAACCTGCTGCAAAATCAAACATTTTTGATTGCAACAACCACAAAAACAACCCGTGGAGGGGCTGATGGAAAAAAGTCGGATCCTGAGGCGTATGAGCAGAATGCTAAATGTTTGTGGACGCTCGGCGCAGAATCTGATCAGCTTGTTTAGGTTTTCTGGTTTTTGTGGAGACACCAGAGTGTTTTTTTGGCTGAAGTGGATTACAAGCAGTGATTTGTGGGTTTCCTCTCACACAACACCTCACGGACACAAAATAGAAAGTCGGACTCTCATTACTTTGGAAATGAGAAGATGACAGACGGCAGCGAGTTAAAAAAAAACAACCTCAAACAGGAAGCTGCAGTCGTGTGTTTGCGTGGCCTCGTTGACCGACGCACGTCTCATCGATGTCGGCTACTTACCGCTTTTCTGAGGCAGTTAAATTAAGTGTGTGTGTGTGTGTGTGTGTGTGTGTGTGTGTGTGTGTGTGTGTGTGTGTGTGTGTGTGTGTGTGTGTTGAGAGATTTTCTCCATCAGCTGGACTCCACAGGGTCTCCGTGTCGAGGGTTACACAAAGCGACGCAGGCTGTCACTCACCATGACATGTGTCACGGCGGTCTGACTCTGTGTGTGTGTGTGTGTGTGTGTGTGTGTGTGTGTGTGTGTGTGTGTGTGTGTGTGTGTGTGTGTGTGTGCGCCCTCTGCTCCTTTCATGACTTCAGTATCTGCGGTTTCACCGTCTTGTCCACGTTTGCATACTTTGAATCAGACTATCCAGATTTTAACGTGAAACAAACATTAAAACCTTCATTTTCTTTCCCTTTCTTCGCTGCATGTTTCTCTGCGTCTTCATACTTTCATCTCTTTCTCTTCTCTTGAAATGTTTCTTGCTCCCACTGAAGTCTGGTCTCTGGTTTGTGAGTTAACGTGTTGGTGTGACGTGCAGTGATCTGCATGCTGCAGCAGACTGAGCTGAACTGAGCTGAACTGAGCTGAACTGAACTGAACTGAGCTGAACTGAGCTGAACTGAGCTGAACTGAACTGAACTGAACTGAACTGAGCGACCCTCGAGGCCGCCGACGAAGCCGAACATTCACGTCATGACTTTGACTTCTTCCAACTACACGTTCCACAAGTGCATTAACGCGCTGCACTTCTTCTGTCTTTGTTTTTTATTGCTGCTTGGAACAAAATGTGCGGTCAGGATTTCCACGTTTTTGCACGTCAACACCCTGCGGTGCATTTCACGTTTATTTAATCGCTGTAATTCCTGTTCATAGCGGTGTGAGGAGGGTAATACTCCACCTGTC
The DNA here is from genome assembly GCF_022577435.1 of Embiotoca jacksoni. NCBI lineage: Eukaryota > Metazoa > Chordata > Actinopteri > Embiotocidae > Embiotoca > Embiotoca jacksoni. The sequence continues at coordinate 611,839 of NW_027185422.1, read as the reverse complement.
TATCTTTGAGCTGTCAGTCAATCTGAGACTCCTCCTCACTTTATTTTTGAGGGTTTATTTTGTGGTTTCCGTCTTTTCTTGCTCCCATCTCTCTTTTTTTTTTTTTTTACTCCTCTTCTGTTTTTCTAATCTGACCTCTGCCTCTGATTTTCATGTCAAAACACTTAAAAAGAGAAATTAGCCGAGTTGTTCAGCAGCTGTTGGTTGGATTCCCCATCTCGCCCTGATGAGTTGGAGAGCCAACAATAACTAAATGGAATTATTTTACAGCTTTTTAATCACTTTTCACTCAGATTTGTTTTAGTTTTTTTTTGTTGTGAGCTTCTACAAATGAAATATTTTACTGCACATGTATCTCAAATTTTCCAAAGACTCACGTTGTGCCAAATGTGTCCAATTTTATTTTCGTTGCCATCGTACCTCTGCTCCTTGATGCATGTTTGCAATGACTATTATGTCCTTTTTGAAAAATGCAGGTGCCAAAAAATGAATGTTTGCGGTGGTGTTGAATGTGTCCTTCCTGTCCCCGTGTGTTGCAGGATGCGTCTTATTGGCTGCAGGTCCACCGGTTGGAGCACGGCGACGGCGGGATCCTCGACCTGGACGACGTTCTCTGCGACGTGGCCGACGACAAAGACCGGGTGAGTCACGCTCAGAAACCCTCCGGCACCGTTTACACAAACTCCTGGGTGTTTTTTTTTTTCCAGTTTTTCCGAGGAACAGGAAGTGCTTACTGACCAATCAGATAAGATCTCAGTCGTTACACAGGACCGGTTTGTCTTATTGAGTATTCAGGTGTTTATGCAGAGACTGCAGCAGTTAAAGCACCATACTGCTCACGAACAAGGTCAAAGGTTAAAGAGCAATTTGTTTTTGAGCTGAAATGCTTCACACCGCTCTGAGTCATCGGGACTAAAATCCTGAGTGCGGTGCAGTTTTTACCTGTTGAGGTGTGGAGGTCCTTCTGACTGACAGCCTGGAGCTCAGAGTCACGTTCTCCACACGGTTACAGACTCCAGACCACAGGAAGTTAGTTTGGTTGCTTTACGTCACAGAACAGGAAGAGGAAGCTGCAAATGGAGCTCAAGGCTGTCGTGGTGTTTGTTAAAAGCATCAGTAGTTGAATCGATTAGTTCAATGAGAAAATTATTTCATAAACATGAATACCTGCTGGAAGTCTTCGTCTTCTCCTCCAGACATGTTTAAAGACATAAAACTGTAAACTCTAGACTAAAAATCCACTTCTCCTCCTCTGATATTTAACTGGTTGGAACAAGATGTCACCTTTTTCTCACTAACGTCACTTTATAATTATTTTGTGCGTCAAAAGTTTCCACATCACACTTTTTGTAAAATTGGACTTCAAATCTCAAATGTGACTTTTCCATCAATATCTTGTGTTTATCTTCAGTCTAAACTCAGTTCAGGATGAAGACATGACAACAGCCTTGTTGTGTCCGACTCAGATGAACTGCAGTGATGAAAGCGTGACTCCTCTTTAAACCCTTCTGATCTCTGCTGTAACTTTAGACTCACGAGTGGCTGCAGTCTGGAGGAGCTCACGGTTCACGTCCTCCGCTGACCCACATCCCTGCTCGCTCGCTCGCTCTGTGTGTGTCCCTCTGACCTCTGACCTCGGGGGGGAGGAGGAGGGGAATACTTGCTTCTTCAGTCAGTGTTGACTGACTGCTCCTGTTGCAGGAAAATTAAATCACACCCGGCTTTTCTTTCCAGAATTGCAGCACTTTTCGTACATTTTGGTGCAGTTCACAGTGTTTACAGATGATTGACAGGAAGACGGATCATAAAAATACAATAAGTTACATTAATAACACGATTAAAAACAAATACAAGTGAAGATGAGACAATTTAAAAACCACGTTGAGACAAATGCACTCTTCAAAACAAATTTCAAACATATTTACTCTTTTTTTTTCATTTTGGAAAACATTTGATCTTAAAAGTCTGAAACGGGAAGAATAAGATGTGATCCATATTCACGTAGACGTGTCCAGAGAACACACGGAAGGTGAACACGTATGATCGGTGACTCCGTGTGTCCCGTCGAACAGCTGTGGTTCATCTCTGCCGCTCCACACCGGCTTTTTAAAGACTGGAAGGAATGTGCGGCACTTTTATCAGCGCACGCTGGAATAACAACGTTCAGGCTGCATGTCGTCCCGGTAACACGAGGACGTGTACTTGTGTGTGTGTGTGTGTGTGTGTGTGTGTGTGTGTGTGTTATCCAGATTGTACCGTTTCTGCCAGGAAAAGTGCCGGTTGGCCCCTCGGACACAGCTTTTCCAAATTCCATCCTCCCATCTGTTCACCAGCCTTCCTTCTTCCTTCATCTTCCTCCTCTTCCTCCTGTTCTTCCTCTTCCTCTCTCAGTCACTAACTGAGCAGTCTGTCCGTCAAAGGTACATAAAAGTTTCTGTGACCTTTATTGACCTCTATCACCAGGAGGCGCCTTGCTGACAGCTGCCTCTCTTAATAGTTCAGGTCATGAAAAATACTCGTTTCTGATTGGCCGGCTGGTAAAAACTGTTAACTGACACGTTAAACACAGTTGTCGAGCCAATCATCCACTAACGAGCTTTCAGCTACGAAGATGATGAAGAGAACGGCAGCTTGTTTTGATTTGATATGCAGAAAGATTATAACTCTGCTGCAGCTTTATTGGTTGATTTAAAAAAAACAACAACTTGTAATCACATTGTATATAAAAGAGTTTGTAGCTTCAGGTCTGTAAAATGGTTCTGATCCTGAAGTGTCTTCAGCTGCAATACCAGCGAGTGCCACTAGAGGTCGGCTCCAAAAAGCCTCCGGCTCCATAGACTCCCATTCAACTTCTCTCATCAAATCCAAAGTGAATAAAATGTGTCCATCAGTTATCTCGGTGTTGTTAGCTAAAGTCACTTCTTCTTATTAGTTTTCTGGAGGTCCATCTGAAAATAATCCCTCATTCATTAGAAAAGAAGATTCAAAAAGACCTGTTTTTGGGGGCGTGTCTGTTTGATTGACAGGCCTGTGGTGCAGTCAGGTTACAGCTATCGGTGGGCGGGACGTAGTATCGTCAGGTTTCCAATCAGATCGAGTCAGTATGATCCTTTGGGGGCTGAACTTGTTTAGTGGGATGATGATTTACTAGCTACACACACACACACACACACACACACACACACACACACACACACACACACACACACACACACACACACACACACACACACACACATTTTTGCCGTCCTCTGTCATCCACTCTTCCTCACATTCGTTTCTCCCCCGACACACCCCAGGTGTCTGGTGACAGAATCGGCCGTACAGACAACCCTGATTCATGACATCTGGTCTGTGCCAACTGTGTGTGTGTGTGTGTGTGTGTGTGTGTGCATGTGCGCGTGTGTGTGTTTTGTCAGGGTGTGCCGCACAGCTGTGCTTTACTCCATCACTGCCATGTGTGGCCTCGGTCAGCGTGGTGCCTGGGTGTGTGTGTTACAGACACACTTCATTTTTAGCTGTGTGTGTATGTGTGTGTGTGTGTGTGTGTGTGTGCGTGCGTGCGTGCGTGCGTGTGTGTGTGTGTGTGTGTGTGTGTGTGTGTGTGTGTGCGTGCGTGCGTGCGTGTGTGTGTGTGTGTGTGTGTGTGTGTGTGTGTGTGCGCGTGCAGACATGTCTGCCTTCTTTACATTCTTAAATTCTCTTTGAATATCTCGCGGCTCCAAGCTGAAATGTAAAGCTGGTGTTTTGGTAATTTTTGTGTTGTTATTTGATGAATGTGATTCTGTGAGTAACAGACTGGTCACTGTGTGTGTGTGTGTGTGTGTGTGTGTGTGTGTGTGTGTGTGTGTGTGTGTGTGTGTGTGTGTCATATTCAGGCCACACAGTGATATTTACTGAAACATTTTTTGAGGCTTTCTCTTACTTAATATAAGACGCTTTTAATGATGAAATGATCTAAAATATATTTGACTGGGATTCATGAAGAAACAGAAAAGAGATGTACTTATTAAATTGGTTCCCAGTGGGAGTAACAAAAATTAATATATCTTAAAAGAGAGGCCGTCACCCGTAACAACACACGTGTTCACACACATCGATCTCATGTCTGCTTCTTTGGCTCCGTTGTTGGGTCTGAGGTTCATATTGATTTCCTGTGTGTGTGTGTGTGTGTGTGTGTGTGTGTGTGTGGATGCTGTGAAACTGGATCCCACTGAGGCCTCTTTAATGCTGACTCGTGGAGATATTTCTCGACAACAAAACAAAGTAAACAAGCAAAATATCTTTACCACAGTTTTACAGTATTTTTTTTATTTAAACAAAATAAACAAGTAAACAAACAAAGATATCTTTATAAATAACTGCAGCAGTAAGAACAAACTCAAAATGACTTTTTTTAGTTGTCGTATTGAACGCAGCTCCTTCCAGATTTCTCTCGTTGCAGACGTCACAAGTGTCTGTTTGATTTTCAAATATTTCCTCACGTATTTTAGCTGCACGTCTGCATCCTGACCGCAGATCGTGTTTATGACACCTCGTGTGACAGTTGACATAAAACAAAGGATCAGAGTTTAAATATAGATCATAGAGCCGACACGAGAGATTACAAACAAGATCCTTTCATCGGCCTTGACGCCGGTGTTTGAGGTCATCTCGGGACAGAAGACAGAATCGGGTGTCTCGCTGCGGCCCGATGCATCTTATTCATAACCTTCATGACTGAAGCAGGAAAACGAAGCCGTAACCTCTGACAGCGCTGCTATGAGGAGGATGTTGGTCTGGACCGGCGCCTCCGTGGAGCTCCTCCAGCAGCGCCGTGGTCGGATGGACGAGCGGTCAGCCAAAACATGTGGGTCGGTTAAAAGCAGAAACATGTCCGGGAGGTTGGGAACGACACCGACCTTGAATTATTGAACAATTGTCAGTTTCAGCAGCAGGAATGAGACGGTTTTTTTCTGTTTTTCAGACTGCTGCTGCTCCTGATTTACACTTTTTTATTTTTTTATCTTAAAGCAAACTAACCAGTGAACGCTGCAGTTTGTGATGTGAATGTGAAATATAACCGACTCAGCGATTTCCTCTTAAATCGTACACGCGTCTCTTTTTCACCGAGCCGAACCGAACCACACCCGGCCGACCCCTCCGCCGGCCCTCGAAGTGTTGGTGATGACCTCATTTATTCCAGGCTAGCCCTCCGCCTCCTCCTCCTCCTCCCCCTCCTCTTTCTTCCTCCTCCTCTCCAGCCTCCTAATGAGAACAAGATGACAAACTTTATACCAGACTCAGCCGGGTGACAGAGGCAGACAGACTGACGGACTCTAGATATGCTGCGTATGAAACCCGGTACTGTGGGCTGATCATGACATAATAGTGAGATGAATTGCTTCAGCACCAGTCTGAGCAGGACACATGTACACACTGTGTGTTCAGGGAGGAAATGGATGATCAGATACAAAAACAATCCACACAATGAAGCAGCAGGATTTATGTTCTCTGATGAAACGGGAGTCATTGTTCATTCATATTTGTCTTTTTTAAATCACATTTTTCTCTTTGTCTGAGTACGACTGCGGTCCTCTGGTCTGACTCACCGGATGTAGACGGTGCATAGAAACTTATTCCTGGCGGAAGATTTCAGTCTCCTCCTCTTCCTGTATCTGTGTATTAAATTCCCCATCATTGAAACAACTATAATGTCTGACTATCACCCTCCAATCTGTAAACAAGGGGCAGCCATTAATGACGTCATCGTTGGTTTGTGAACGTTATGAAGCCTCCAGTTCAGATTCTGTCCGTCACCATCTTTGCTAGTTCAGAGCAGGAAGTGACCATATTTGGACGAGCTGGGGGAGGAGCCAGCGGTGGATCTGACCGACTTGATCGGAAACCTGACGATACTACGTCCCGCCCACCGATAGCTGTAACCTGACTGCACCACAGGCCTGTCAATCAAACAGACACGCCCCCAAAACCAGGTCTTCTTGAATCTTCTTTTCTAATGAATGAGGGATTATTTTCAGATGGACCTCCAGAAAACTAGAACTCCAAACCAGCTTGTAGAAGAACAGTGACGGTGAAGGAAGGTTTGTCGAAGTGAGATTTATTGATATCCCGACATCTGTCAACGAACCTTTGCATCTGTATTGTCTCTGGAAGGCACTTGGCAGACTAATATCATTAGATCAGCCATCTGAATGAACATATAAAGCTCTTTTCATTAATCTAATGACATCTAATTGCTACATTTAATAATGTGTAATTGCCTCTCCGTCGCTGTGGAGGTTTTAGCGTCTGTCCTGACTGGCCTTTCGTCTGTAAATCATTTCCACTCCTTGTTCAGGGTGAGTTTGATTTGTGAAGCAGCCTCGCACGTTTTAACACGTAAAGAAATGCACGAAAACGGTGGAGGTGTGACTGAGCCCACCTGTGTGTGTGTGTGTGTGTGTGTGTGTGTGTGTGTGTGTGTGTGTGTGTGTGTGTGTGTGTGTGTGTGTGTGTGTGTGTGAGCTGATGAATGTGAAACCTTCATGGTTTCTTTCTGCATGGCCATTTGATGAATTTCAGTTTTCCTGAACATGTTGCGTAACATAACTTCCAGGAAAAATGAGGAACTGTTATTTTCATATGACGATATAATCGAATCTTCTGAAAATTTCATTTATTCTATTTTTATTCCCGTCTCCATGAAATATCCTCCATGTGAAAACTTAAAACTACTTTAGCCTTTAACTCCTGAAGCTCTTTTGCACCTTTAAAATACGTCTGTTCTATATTTTCACTCTATTTTGTGTTTTATTTCTTCACTGTGTCATTTTCTTGCTGTGAAGCGCTTTAAGCTGCATTTATTGTATGAAAGGTGCTAAACAAATTATGATTAAGTTTATTATTATAAAAATAAGAAACAAAGTCCCTCTCTGTATCTCCCGTCAGTTTTCCAGGTCAGAGCTTCACCCATCAGATTCAGAGCAGCCAGTAAACAGTTTGAACTTTAAGCTTCACTGATAAGTTTCCGTGTTGAGGACTGAGCGGTGATCCTGTGTGACGATACTCGTGTCATTCAAGGTGTTCTGTGAAGTGATTACTCACAGACACTTATGCCGCCTCAGCGTTTCACCCACACAAACCCGGAGTCATGATTGCTGGACTCTGTGCGTTGAAGTACGTCCGTGTCGCGTCACCGCTCGGCAGCTCATCTCCTTCTGTGGTCACGGAGACGGACGTCTCCGGTCCGGTTCAGAGCTCAGGGACCCGGCAGAACCCACAACACCGCACAGCGTCCCCACAGTGTCCTCACAGCGTCCCCACAGTGTCCTCACAGCCTTACATGGACACGGAGGAACGACAACATCTCCTTTTATCACTTCAATCACTCGCTGGATGCTTTTTATCCAGCTGGAGAACTGCAGGCGGTTTGAAGTGAGAAACATCAACAGCAGCTCAAACATTCAACTTTAATTAAACGTAAAGTTCACTTGTTGTAGAACTGATAAAGTCTTCTTCTTCTCCTTCTTCTTCTTCTTCCTCTTCTTCTTCTTCTTCTTCCTCTTCTCCTTCTTCCTCTTCTCCTTCTTCTTCTTCTTCTTCCTCTTCTCCTTCTTCTCCTTCTCCTTCTTCTTCTTCTTCTTCTTCTTCTTCTTCTTCTTCTTCTTCTTCTTCTTCTTCTTCTTCTTCTTCCTCTTCTTCTTCTTCTTCCTCTTCTCCTTCTTCCTCTTCTCCTTCTTCTTCTTCTTCTTCTTCTTCTTCTTCTCCTTCTCCTTCTTCTTCTTCTTCTTCTTCTTCCTCTTCTCCTTCTTCTTCTTCTTCTTCTTCTTCTTCTTCTTCTTCTTCTTCTTCCTCTTCTTCTTCTTCTTCTCCTTCTTCTTCTTCTTCTTCTTCTTCTTCTTCTTCTTCTTCTTCTTCTTCTTCCTCTTCTTCTTCTCCTTCTTCTTCTTCTTCCTCTTCTTCTTCTTCTCCTCCTTCTTCTTCTCCTTATTCTTCTTCTTCTCCTTCTTCTTCTTCTTCTTCTCCTTCTTCTTCTTCTTCTCCTTCTTCTCCTTATTCTTCTTCTTCTCCTTCTTCTTCTTCTTCTCCTTCTCCTTCTTCCTCTTCTTCTTCTTCTTCTTCTTCTTCTTCTTCTTCTTCTTCTTCTTCTTCTCCTCCTCCTCTTCGAAGCCTACATCCCCGTCAGCTGTTTTCATTTCTTAAAACAGCAGCTCTGTCTTAATTTGTAAGTTTGAGCTTCACTTCAGTTTCATGGTTCCAACATCTGTAAAAAAATAATAATTCAGAATACAAATATTGAACTAAAAAGGCACATTGTTGTGAGAAAACACTATTATGATTCATTTTCTCGTACGATCCTCAGAGAGGGATTAGAGGAGAAGACAACAGCTGTCGTTGTTAAACTGCAGCACAGATGCAGCTGAAGGACGGTTTGTATTGACTTTCTGGGTTTTTATCTTAATTGTGGAGAATAAAGTGTCAGAAGGAGACAAAGACGATGTTTGAGGAGAATCAGGATTACAGCGGCTCACAAAAGGTGTGTGTGTGTGTGTGTGTGTGTGTGTGTGTGTGTGTGTGTGTGTGTGTGTGTGTGTGTGTGTGGTAATAAGATTAGGACCCCTCCTCCTCCTCTCCGTCCTCCCAACCATCTCTTCCCGTCCATCTCTCCTCTCCTCTTCTCCTTCATTGCATTTGTTTTGTTTTTTCTTGAGCTTCACTACATATTTGATCATAATAGTTTAATCCAGAACTTCTTCTTCTTCCCTTCAAACCTTAAACGGTGGAATTATTTTAAACTTTGGTTTCCGGCTCCTTTGATTCTGTGTGACGGATCAGTCGGCCCAGTTTTGTGGCAGAAATTATTTTTGGCTTGAAGACTTCTTCTGCCCTCTAGTGGTGCTGTTGTGTCAGTGCATGATACTTTTCTATAAAAAAGGTTCCCTGAAGTTGCAGCTCATAAACATAAACCAGAGCAACAAACTCACTTCTTCCTTTGAGGTTTTCTTTTAAATTCAGATTATTGGATGTCGTCAGCAGCTCTGCAGACTCCTGCTGCTTCCTGCTCGCTGTCCGTCAGAGGTTTTTTCACAGTTTGAAGTTGAGTTTAAATACTGCAGCTGAATTTGTGTTTGTAATTTTTTTTCATATTGTGTGCACTTTTTTTGTCTTTGTAAATTTCCCCACTGTGGGATTAATAAAGTCAAATCTAATCTAATCCGAAACAGACGAGTCAATTTTGATTCATCTGAGTAAAAGATTTATTTCTTTTTCATGCTTGTTTGGGTCAGTAGAGGGCGCTAACGGCCAGCACAGACTCCCTGCAGCCTATTGGTTTTCTGTGTGCGTGTTTAACCCCGCGGTGGCCAGCGGTCGGTTTGTTTTGTCGGTCAGGTTCTGGGTCGGAGGGTCGGAGCGACGACCACAGGAGATCCAACGCAGCTTTAAATTTAGTGAGAAGTCACTGTGGGATCTGAGGAGGCTGCAGATCAGCTGATTCTGGACCACAGCTGACCCACAAACACAAACAGGAGACGAGGAACGGCCTGAAATACACGTCTGACCTCAGCGGGCCTTTTCAGGGTTCAGTTCTGATTCACTTTTTGAAACTCTTTAATTTTTAAATGAAATATGTCCAAATAGCTCTTTTCATTACTGGATTATTAAAATTTCAATGATTGAAATTCTGAATTTTTCTCCTCACAGGTGTTTCCTGCTTTTGGAAGATTTACTTTCGAACATTTTTTTTTTTTTTTTTTTTTTTTTTTTTTTAGATAAAAGTGACACAGAGCTCATTTTATAAAATAAAGATAAAAAAAAAAATAATAAAAAAAATATCTGCATGTTTTTAATAATAAATACAAAAAATAATCAAAACAACACAGCGTCAGCAAAATGTTCATTCAGTCTTTCTCTGGTGCTTTTTCATTCACACACACACACACACACACACACACACACACACACACACACACACACACACACACACACACACACACACCACTGTTCCCACAGACCACATCTGGGTTGGCTGAGTCGCTGTGGTGAGAACTTAGACTGTGTGTGTGTGTGAGAGTGTGTGTGTGTGTGTGTGTGAGTGTGTGTGTGTGTGTGTGTGTGTGTGTGTGTCTCTGTCTGCCTCCATTGTCTGACATATAAAGGATGCTGACACAGATCTCAATCAGGCAGAAACAGCTGGACAATAAACCAAAATAACAGCATGAATATTCATGCGTTAATACTGTTGAGCGATGTTATCAATAGTCGTCAATATTCCACTTATTAATATCAGTTATGTGATAAATGATTGGGATCTTTGTGTCCAGCCCTCGGCTCACTTGTGTGCAGCCGCAGTTTGGCTGCAGCCGTTGCCGCGGTAACCGTTTTTTTTAGCAGCGTTTTACCAGGGAAAACAAAATCCTAGAAGGATTGTCGGTACAACAGCAGAGCAGCAGGGAGGCTTCACAGCGACTCGCTGCGTGATCGACCGCATGTGCACGAACGAATCAGAGAATAAGCAGATGTTTTGGGGGATTTCATTTGTTTCTGAAAAGATGGAAAAGTTTTAGCAAAGCAGTGTTTGTATTCAAGCCGATATCATCGTCTATGTTCCTGCTTCACACCGTCTCCATGTTGTTGTTCTTATCAGGCATTTTCTTTCCACCTTCTTATATTGTTGATAAATGATGAGAAGTTCAGAAAGTCACTTCCCCCTCGTCCCACTAGGGGTCAGTGTGGCTTCAGGTTTGACGGGGCTGCTGCCTCATCAGAGGGCAGAACAGGAGCAGGCTTGTCTCCTGCAGCTCTGAGTCCTTACATCACGCTGCCCCCCCCCCCCCCCGCCCCCCCTGCTGGGACTCCAGTTACTGTTACAACCAATGTAGAAGGTTTATAGTGTTTGTGAGGGAGGGCAGTGATTATATATATATATATGTGTGTGTGTGTGTGTGTGTGTGTGTGTGTGTGTGTATACATATACTGTACTCATATAAAACATCACAGCTCTGTGGGAACATATACACGAGCATAAAAAGGCTCATGATGTTCCTTTTCTTAGATTTCCACCTGCTTTCTGCTCTCTGCTTTCTGTTTTATTGCTTTTCTGTAAAAACATGGAACATTTTTAACTCATAATTAGCCTTTTTTTTTTTATTATTTTTTATTTTTTTAAATTGTTTTTACCACCGTCCACCTTTAACCCACCGGCAGCTGCCATTTCCTGTCTGGTCTCTGCCAAAAGGGGGGGTAGCCATGACATTTTTTAATTTCCACTGCAGGAAGTGGCAGGGAAGCGGGCAGGAAGTGAGCGTTGGGGGACGGCAATAAACAGGATGTTGTGTTGCGATGTGGTCGGCGCTCTTCCTTCCACCGTCCGCACGCAAAAATCAGAAAATCATCTAAGTCTTTAGTTTTCATTGAAAACGTTTTCCTTCATCTGTAAAATGTAAAACTTCTCAACGAATCAACGTTTTATACGAGATATTTACGTCAATGCAGTATTGTCTAAAATATCCAGGTTTCTTGCTTTATCTTATTCCATATATCTTTAATCTAATCCTTTATTTTCACATTAGTCTCACATAAGTTGATTTCAGTACTATTTTGCTTGTTTATGGAGCAAAAATATTGAATAAAGTTTGCTAATTTCCTAAATGAAATCAATATCTAACCACAGATTGAATAAAACATAGAATACTGAATCAGAATATGAAAAAGATACTAAATGCTAAGTAGCCTCATTCTGTCAATAAAAACACGGTTGAAAGAATTATATTTTTATTCATTAAAATCAAATATGTTGCAGGATTTGCTGCCTGTCCGATGTGACGGTTCGACAAGCAACCTGAAAACGTTTCTGACATTTCACAGAAAAGATGAAATCCTTGTTGTTGCTTCCAGCCGGCAGTGATGGAGAATATTCAGCCTCAATAATCATCACTTCTCTTCTGAAGAGTTTCAACGTGATTAAAAACACAAGCTTGTTGACCAGATTTTTTTTTTTTTTTTTTAAATCTCTGAATAATGAAACTGGCCGAAATATTCTCATGGAGGGTTTCATCAATTTTATTTTTTCATTCAACCTCCACAATTCAAAAGGCGCCGCGTCGGCATTTGTAGTGAACGGACTCAGGTGTGACGTCTTTTCACACGTTCACCGCCACAAAAAGATTCAGCAGAGAGCAGCTCTCTCTGCAGCCCGCCGGATGTGATGGAGTCTCCTGATACCCATTCATTCATTCTCGTGTGTGTGTGTGTCTGTGTCTGTGTGTGTGTGTGTGTGTGTGTGTGTGTTCCTCCTCTTCTGCTTTCATTAACTCCACACGAATGTTAAATAAGCAGATTCTTGACTTGCTGCCAGTCGTCCTACTTTTGGACTCTTTTTTTTTTTATTTTATTTTTTTTATCAGATCCAAACACAACCTGTGAATCTTTCCGAGCGGCGAGACATCCTGTTATCGTCTGATATATGAAGTGTCTAAAGGGGGGGGGGGTTGTAAAGTGTGTGTTTGTGGGTGCAGTGGAAGAAGTAGCAGCGTACAGTGTTTGTCATCTCCGCTGTTTAAAGGACCGTGAAAATGCTTTTGCATATTTTAGACCTTTAAAATACAAAATCCCACCGTGTTTATTTTATGTTGCAGAAAAGCGTTTTGCAGACTTTCAATTCTCTCTGCAGCTGTTTGGTTTCTAATCAGTTCTGTAAAGCAGGAAAAGTTGAAGATTTATAAAACAGCACTTCAAAAAACAGCTAAATTATAAGTTTGCTGGATAACTTGCTGGTTTGGTTTGAGCTGATGACATTTGCCCCGAGCTAGAGAGTGAAATGAACCCTATTAACCGACAATTTCATGTTTCATTGACCTCCAACTTTTAATATAGTCTGAATGTTACAGCACGAGAAACTCCTGCATAACTTTAGGAAGCTAGTTAGCAAGCTAATGTTACCTAAAACATTTTCAGCTGAAATTATATTTAGTGTTCATAATCAATCTGGAAACGGAGGTGACATCAGACAAACATACAAAACGTAAAAGATCTGTGTACAAAGATTATCCACACAAAAAAAAACAACTTTTATGGCAAACTGCAGGAGTTTCACAGTAAAAACAACAAAACAGGCGGCTGCTGGGAAACCTGCTCAAAATACGAGAAAAACCCTGAAAAAAAACAGGAGTTGGCAGTTTTATTAGTGTCCCAAACGACCAAGAATTATGACCCGACATAATCAACCCAACGATGAGTTCACAGAAACAAGAAGCACTTTCTTCACTGAGTGCAACATCCATTTAAGAGATCAGCGAAAAAATGCAAAGTGTGCAGGATTTTGTAGCCAAAAGAGCTCAAAAACACACACACACACACACACACACACACACACACACACACACACACACACACAGGTCTGATCTTATGGACCTCCGTGTCTGCAGACTGGCGAGCCTCCAGTCTTCAGGAGTGGAGGAACGCGCCTGCAATAATTACATGAAAAAATTGTTTACTTTTTTTCAAAATCACAAGAGGCTGCATTTTTTTCTTCTTTTTTTAAGATTTCCAGATGTAGCTCCAGAAACGCACTCGGGGCCGGCTGCAGAAAAATCTGGCCAACAAATCAAATCAAACATCACCAGAAATCTTCTGAGCGGCTTTAATCGTCCCGTAACTTTCTGCAGCTTCTCCCGACCTGCTCAGGTGAACCCGGCACACTCGCAAACATTCGGTTGCCATGGCGGCGATGAAGATGATGCAAACGCAGACACAGAAGTCCAACTCGCTGCCGTTGCCACAACAGAGACGCTGATGCAAACAGACACAGACACCAGTCGACTGCAGCTCCACCCGGCGGGGAGAAGACAGACTCGTTATCAAACGCAGAGTCGTGACCCTCCTCGCAACACACACACGCACACACACACACACACACACACACACACACACACACACACACACACACACACACACGTGTGGTAATCCCGGCATCTGAAGGAGAGAACAGTGCAGCTTTAATAACTCTGCGTCTGCGATATTAACATAACACACACGAGAGAATCGGAGAGATGAAAAATTAAACATTCTGGCGGCGGCGGCGTATTTGTCACTGAACTTGACACATGCAGTGTTTGCATCGAGTTCCTGTTTAATTCAGGCTGTGGGGGTGGGGAGGGGGGTGGTGGTGGTGGGGGGGGGAGGGGGGGGTAGCATCACAAAAGTCAGCTATCGCTCTGATTTAGAGAAAAGCCGAATAAATACACTCCCATGTCGACTTCATCTTTTGTAGAAAAGCGCTTTTCTTTTATAACATTTACATTATTTACCATGAAAATAAATTCATCCCCTAAATGTGAGGATCCGCTTGTTCCCTCTTTTCATTTGAAACTGGAAATGTTTCTGACTCTTTGTCAGATGATTTATATTTCTATAAAAGTGCTTTTATAGACCTGTTTGTTGAAAGGTGACTTTGGTGCTAGATTGGATCGGTGGGAGGGATGCTCTGCCGTTGACTGGTTGTTATGTTTCTGGAGGGAGAGTTGGGTATTGGGTCAATCTGTCAATCAGTTGATTGACAGTTAAAAAACAAAACCCATCCTAAATCCTCTACTGACATACTAAATAATGGGGTAGTATTCGGGGGGACTGGGGATTTCCCATGATGCCTCTTACCTGCATTTACAGCTAATGCGTCCAAATGTGGGTACAAAACAAGAAAGACATTCAGCTGCAATTCTTTTGTTTCCAGTACAAAACATTTTCTTAATCACCAGTAAAATAAAGGTGAGATGTGGAGACTGTTCATCACAGCTGAGAACCTGCCGTCTGAATGATATTTAGATGCGGCGCTGCAGTGATTTAAAACCTTCGTTTTGATAAGAATCTGTGTAATGGGACAGGAAGTGTACTGTGATTTCTCTGCTTAACTCAGCGTCCCTGCAGCCTGCTGCAGCGGAGAGTTAGCAGCAGAAATGTCCGCAGTGTCCCCGGGGTTTGGTGTAAATGAGATTTGCTGGGGGGTGGGTGGGGTGGGGGGGTGGGTGGGGGATTGGGTCTGAGGTGGGCCTGGAGATGGACCTTTATGAAATAACCTCTGCAATCTCTGACAGAGCAGCAGGGGAGAGAGCAGACGCATGCACTTAAACATGTGACAGAAAGTAGAGCGCACTATATTTGGCCCACATTTAAAGAAAAACACACATCAGCCTCCAAACGCGTTGATTCCAGATAACTTCAATCATAGAAAGAAACGGGCTTACACCAGTTATCTCGGTGTTGTTAGCTAAAGTCACTCCTTCTTATTAGTTTTCTGGAGGTCCATCTGAAAATAATCCCTCATTCATTAGAAAAGAAGATTCAAGAAGACCTGTTTTTGGGGGCGTGTCTGTTTGATTGACAGGCCTGCGGTGCAGTCAGGTTACAGCTATCGGTGGGCGGGACGTAGTATCGTCAGGTTTCCGATCAGATCGGTCAGATCCACCGCTGGCTCCTCCAGCGTGTGCCGCCTCATCTTTAACCCCCGACCCCTCCACTCTCAAACCCCTTTGTGTGTTTCTTCTGTGTTATTTCTGGAAGGAAAATCCACCCTCAGGCGGCCATGTTGGACCCGACACGCCAACCACAAACCTGTCAGGGCAAGTCGCCTCTCAACATCGCCGTCCTCAGTGTTGTTTTCGCTGTCGCAGTCAGTTCGAGCCTCTGCGACCTCTTCCAGAGTTTCCTCAGCTGCTTTTTCTGCTGTGGTATAATTGCGGCTGCCAAAGAAAGCACCGACTGCAGCCGAGGGCTCGTTGTTACTTTCTGAGGATTCGTTTTCATGAAAAGTGGCTGCAGTTTTAAAAGGAAACGTTCCTGTTTGGACTTCCTTCCCAGCGAGAGAAAAATCACCTCGTTGTACAAATGTGTTCACGTCTTTTGTTAGCGACGTCGAAGGACTCGATGCTGCTATCTGTCAGCGGACGTACGTCAGCGACAGCGAGGCCTCTTTGTCTGCGCGTCCTCTCAAAGCATCGGCTTCATTCACGCAGCGCTGGCTTGACGGACATTCTGACTAACGTCTCCTGCTGAGAGTTCATGTACAAAAATAAATAAAAACAGCCTCACAACTTTTGCTTTTGATGGATTTTTAAAAAAAAAATATATTTTTCAGTGCAGGATTTGACTCCCAAGAAAACCGAGTTTCTGCATCCCCCCCTCCCCCTCCCCCTCCCTCCCTCCCTCCCTCCCATGTTTGTTGTGTTCCCGCATGCCTCCTTTTTCCTTCACCTCCTCCCTCCCTCCTGTTCTGCCCAACTATCTCTCCCCCCCTCCCTCTCTCCCTCTCTCCCTCCCTCTCTCCCTCCCTCCCCCCTCCCTCCCATGTTTGTTGTGTTCCCGCATGCCTCCTTTTTCCTTCACCTCCTCCCTCCCTCCCGTTCTGCCCAACTATCTCTCCCCCCCCTCTCTCCCTCCCTCCCTCCCTCCCTCCATCCCCCCCTCCCCCCTCCCCCCTCCCTCCCCCCTCCCTCCCATGTTTGTTGTGTTCCCGCATGCCTCCTTTTTCCTTCACCTCCTCCCTCCCTCCTGTTCTGCCCAACTATCTCTCCCCCCCTCCCTCTCTCCCTCCCTCCCTCCCTCCCTCCCCCCTCCCTCCCATGTTTGTTGTGTTCCCGCATGCCTCCTTTTTCCTTCACCTCCTCCCTCCCTCCCGTTCTGCCCAACTATCTCTCCCCCCCTCCCTCTCTCCCTCTCTCCCTCCCTCCCTCCCCCCCTCCCTCCCTCCCTCCCCCCCTCCCTCCCTCCCTCCCTCCATCGCTCCCTCCCCCCTCCCCCTCCTTCCTACTTCCTCCTCTTCTTGTCACGGTAATTGGCTCAGAAAAAATTATGCAGACTTATTTAGCCCTCTCTGAAATCTCTCCGCTTGGCTCACGCAAGATTAATTGCCTGGAGAAGCGGAGCGGCACTTGTTGTCCGTTTGCCTGAATTAACATTAAAACAGAGCCGTCGTCTCTGAACCGCCGCCGAGAGCTCCGTCTCTCTGTTTGTCTGCTTCTCTTTCTCTTCCTGTCCGTCTCCACTCGTTTTCCCCTCTCGCCCCTCGGTATCACCCACGCCTTCGTCCATCATGGGAATTTTTTGCCTTTGACGCTGCAGAACTTTGTGAACTTTGGTCTGACAGCGCTGATCAAGACGGATCTCCACCAAATCTGTCCGGGATCAACCACAGAGAAAAAAACCTTTTATGGGGCGATGAGAATGATGCAATCATATCCTAATGGCTGTAATGGGAGGAATTTTGGGGAGTATTAACTCAGTCATGGGAACTTAGTTTGGGAGCTTTTTCAGGGAGTTAAGATAAGACTCGGGGGATGTGGAGTTACAGCTTAAGACCAAACAAGGAGATTGCAGGGATGTGACTGGGCATGTTGGCAATTTCATCTGTACACATTTATAAATACACACTGCGGTCTCTTTACTTCTTCATCTGGTCACTCAAACTCATGCGTCTGTTTCAAGACATGTTCTGTCTCCAAAAAGCCTCCGGCTCCATAGACTCCCATTCAACTTCTGTCATCAAATCCAAAGTGAATAAAATGTGTCCATCAGTTATCTCGGTGTTGTTAGCTAAAGTCACTCCTTCTTATTAGTTTTCTGGAGGTCCATCTGAAAATAATCCCTCATTCATTAGAAAAGAAGATTCAAGAAGACCTGGTTTTGGGGGCGTGTCTGTTTGATTGACAGGCCTGTGGTGCAGTCAGGTTACAGTTATCGGTGGGCGGGACGTAGTATCGTCAGGTTTCCAATCAGATCCACCTTTGGCTCCTCCCCCAACTCGTCCAAATATGGTCACTTCCTGCTCTGAACTAGTAAAGATGGTGACGGACAGAATCTGAACTGGAGGATTCATAACGTTCACAAACCAACGGGTGACAGATCAACAAAGCCAGGAGCACCATAAGAGAGGAAACCATTACAGTTGACGAAAGATTTGATCTATTTCTCATCGGAAACTTGATTCAGAACTGTTAAATAATTATTGTAGATGTTTTTACTTTAATTACCAACTTATCGTCCATCAGAAGTTGAAATCTAGCTGCAGTACAATCGATTCAGTTTTTAACATTATTCATTCAGCTCTCTGTGCATAACTTTGAAGAAGCGTCTGCGGCAACAGTAAAACGAGGCTAAATGCATAATTCATGCTTATCTTTTATAGTTAAGGGTTTCGGGGAAAAGGATGAAGCGAAGGGTGTTTTATTCACTATCGAGCGTTTTTCTCAGAAACACGAAGGGCTTCCCGACTCGTATCTTCCTACTCGAAGTGTACGTCGTTTATCACACGGGGTCGAACACATCTCCTCAGATGCTGCCGCTTCATTCAGATCATACAAATATAAATTAAATAAAAGACCCTCAGTGGAACAATCTTTGGAAATCCTGTATTCCATTTTATGTTCCTACTTCAGGTGAGAGATATGGAAGAAACTCTGACAGTAAATTTGCCAGAAATCAGGACTTAAATGTAAATGAGTCCTCATTGATTTGCAGCTTTTTCTTGTACAGCTCCAAATATTGAAAGGATAGAAAGCGCCGTATAAACTGAGAAGTAGCTGCTGAGGTGTGGGCTGACGGTGCACGTGATAAAGAACAGAAGATCTTCTGTGCAGGACAGACAACAGAGTGTGATTCGTACAGGTGTCTTCCGCGCCGACGGCTCTTTGTTTCCCGCCTTTTTTCTTGGGGATGATCGCGGCGACGGAGAAGCTTCAGTCGCTGCTTCAGTCGCTGCTCCCGTCGCTGCTCCCGTTACTTTTGTTTTCCTGCAGACATTTTTCTGTCAACCGTGCGGCGTCTTCGCCGGCGGAGATCACATTCAGACAAGACGGGGATCACGCTCCGCTCTAATCCCCGTCTCCGTCCTTAATGCGGCGGGAACGTGCCGCCGCCGAGCTGTCACGTACGTCCTTTTGTTCGCGCTGCAGATGAGCCCATTTGCTCGCTCTTCCCTCCGACGACGGCCGATGTGTGGAAGGTATCGTTGTCAGATTTCTGCTGTCTGTGCGAGAGTAAAAGGGCTTATTTCAACAACAAGGCTTACAGCCGGCCCACTCTCCTATTCCCCCGGCATCCACTGAAGTATCGATGTCTCTCAGGATGGACAGCGCTCTGCAGAACTTTATATGTACAAAAGGAGAGGAGAAGCATCTTTCTATCTGTGGTTACCTGCCGCACCTGGGACGGCAGTTTTTATTTGTTTTACCAAATGAAATGAAATGAAATGAAATGAATCCCTCAAAACCACGAGGAGAACTTCATTTAACACAAAACACGCGTTTCAGATTGAGAAAATAAAATGTCTACTCAACGAAATCATGGAGCACAAAAGGAAACAAATATTGGTGTGATTATTTGTCCTTTTAACTCTCAGATGAAGCAATTCAGAAAATAAAAGCAGAGTACTTGGATCCCAGCGGTTGTTGTGTGGAAACCAGCTAAAACAATGCGTGTGTTGTTTAGCGATCTGAGATTGTGTAAAGCATAATTGGGTTTTAAAGCCCGCGGGGAGGATTAGTCCACGCAGCGCGGGCGGGGTCCCGGATATCTGGCGGCTCCGGCTCGCTGAGATGTTCAAAGTTTCCGAGGGGTTGTGGAGAGCGGAGCGGCAGACTGCGGCGGAGCTTCGTCACGTCCTCGTTGGCCTGGAAAAAAAAAAAAGGCATTAAAACACCTTATTTGAACTCGGCCGAAGGAGTTCTGGCTTCGTTACGGAGCTGCGCTGCATCACACACAAGAAACAGAAGTCTCTGTGTTGCCGTGGCGACCGCACAAACAGTCCCAAAAGAAAATGTTTTTTACAAACATCTTTACAGAAACTTTCAGAGAATCATATGTAGTTTTATATCATTCAGATTTAAGAGTTAAACATTCATCTACCTCACGAGTCAACACGTTAATATCTTATTTTTTAACGTCCAGACAAAGAACAAGATGAAAAGTAAACACCAGACATCCTCCTCACCTCCTTCATTCATCAGTCTTCATGCTTTTGTCCTTTTTGTGGCGAAGTTCTGTAAATATTTGTAAAAGTTACGTGCTTTTGTGCCTTTTTTAATGACTTAGTGAACTCAACTTTGTGTATTTTTATACCAGCAGCATTCAAATGAAAGTTCAAGCTGATTTGAAGCGACTGCAGTCGGTGACATGTTGAAAACAATGACACTAACTTCTTTCTTTTTTCTGTCTCTTTTCTCTTCATTCCTCCTTTCAATCTGCTCTCCACCGTGCAGGTAAGTCATCCTCCATCCTTTAGACCTCCTTCTCATCTTCTGCAACTTCCCCAGCAGACTTCACTTCGTTATGTGGCCTGGATTCAGTGTTCTGGAACCTTCAATCAGAACCGGCTGGAAAATAACTCCGGATGGTGTAAAACTCTTCTTCTCTGTTTCTGCTCGGTCGATGTGTTTCATGCAGGAGAGGAGAGTGAATCCTCGGCCCCCAAAGATGTTTTCTAACTTATTGAACTTGCACCCGTGGCTACACCTGATATTACAAAGTAATACGTTCATGCAGGGAGGAAGTAAAACATAGAGAGCGGAGATAAAAAAAATAAATCTGGTTTACAAGAGTGAAAGTTTCCCTGTGGGCTGTCACAGCTCCTGAAACCTCATCTGAACAGGACTCAGAGAAAATGATGGATTTATTAACGGATCAATAGGAACATGGAGCGGATTGACGGACTCAGATCACACTCTTTACTGAAGTTATTATCCTGCAGCACTCGTTAAAACCTGACGTGTAGAAATCCTGGCTTGTGACCGGAGATTCACTCGGAACAACAGCTTGTTTCATTTCAGCTGCCAAAGTGCCTCCGAGCAAGACGCTGTCTGACAGTGGTTGCACGGGGCAGCTCTGGGTACGAACAGGGACTTCTAAATTAAAGACTCGTCCAAAATTTGGTGGAAATTCTTAAATAAGAAACATAAGAAAAAAAAATAATAATAATAATTCTGTATTCGGTTAATCGGATTTCTTTTGCTTGCAGGTGATGTATGAAAGTAAAATGCCATACGATGCAAATTAAATAAAAGAATAAGATGTATTAGAGCTGAAAAAATACCAAACATCCCCAGGAGTGATTGTTTGTTCAGCTTTCTTCTTCTCTTTGACTGTCGTTTCTTGAAGTTTAAACGATCAGAAATCAGACCTTTCAAATACATAAACTCTGTTTCATGCTGTATGTTTATCTGCTGGTTGTGTTGTCAGCTGTTATCCAATCAGAATGATCAGTCTAAGCTGCAGCGTGAAAAATAATCAATATCACACGAATCAAATGGGATATAGAAGTTGTTGCACAGACAGAGAGGCACCGTGAGGCCTCCCCCTCCCCCCTCCCTCCCTCTCCCCCCTCCATCCCACCCCGTCTGACCCGGTGTCGTCCCGGCCCGGGTCGGCCCGGGTCGGCCCAGGTCGGCCCGGTGGTCTCCAGGGTGCTGAAGGATCTGCAGAAATCTCTCTGTCTTATTGATTCGTGTCATTCTGTCCCAGCTGCGACTTTGATGTGACTTTTTCCTCCGAGCTCTGCTCACGGAGCCGTTAATTAGATTTCAGCAGCGGGGCTCCTCTCCTGGGGGGAGGGGGGAGGGAGGTGTGTGTGTGTGTGTGTGTGTGTGTGTGTGTGTGTGTGTGTGTGTGTGTGTGTGTGTTCTTTTAAGGTAAGAGTGAACTTTGCCGTGTGCGTATGTGGGCGAGTTAACTGGGATGTGTGCGTTGTGCTCCGGAGGGATGCGAGCGTGGGCGTGAGAGATGGACTCGGGAAAAACCTCGACGTCTGGCCCGGATTTAAGCCTGAACCCGCGGGGCTAATACCGCCGCACCTCCAATCCACCGGCTCTTACCTCTGATTTAGCAGAAGCACTTTTAATCTCAAGTGCAATATCTGAGGTAATGAGAAAGTGGCCACGGCGAAGGATGAACGTCAGGAAACTCCCTCCGAGCGCGAGAGCTCGTTTTAATGATCTTAAAAGCTCCTGAAACTCATTCAGGACGAAGCAGGAAGCTCTTCGCTCTTAAATTGATCCACACCACGTTTGAATTCAGGGACAAATATTTAATAAACCTTATTTTCTGCTGCTGGTTTGTTTACACCTGTAACGTTGTTAAACTGCTGTATTCTTCCTTCATCCACACAAACGCAACTGAAATATTAGTTAATTAATTGACTTTTAGTCCATTTAAAATACATTTTTCCTTATTTTTTTTAAACCTTTTAACTAAACAGTTATTATTAAGTATTTGAAAGCACATGAATCAATAATTAAAACAGTCATTAGTTTTTGCCTGAAGACAAACTTTACATTATGTATGTGAATTTAGCTCAAATTAAGAAACATTTAACGTGGTTAAAGATTCATATCAAACAACTCAGACTTCATGTCACAGTTAGAAAACATTAAACTGCAGTTAATAACACGATGCAGCCGAGTTGATTTCGCTCTGATCTTAGAAACGTTATCTTATAAAACTTAATAGAATCCGGTTGCTGTGAGTTTCCAGAAAACGGGAACTTCATTGTAAATGAATATCGTGCTGCGTGTTAACGATCGACGTCCGGAGAATCAGAAACCAAAAAAGGAATCTAAAGCTGAGCTGGAACGTCTTCAGTTACGTGTTGGTGCTCCAGTTGGGTCCATTTATTTTTGATAGCGATGGTTTTATAGGGTGGGCTTGGTCCTGATGGCTCGATGTACCTTTCTACCCGTTTGCAGGGTGTTGATGTTTCCTGCAGGAAGAACCACGAGTGCACAAACGCCCCCAAACCCAACAGAACCAGTTAGAAAGATGCTTGAAACGAACCCAGTGTGACGTCCACTTCAGACACGGATACTCTTCAGTAAATCCTAAATCCTCTGTTTAGTTGTGATGGGACCAAACTGACCTAACAACACATTTTTGTATGATTGAGATGGATTATAGTATAATTTATATCTCAGCAGCTCTGTATGACCTCTCTTATTGGACTCAGTCCCTCATTTATCTCAGTTTGTGTGTGTTTGAGGGGAAGCGGGAGGGTTTCGGGGGGGGGGGGGGGGGGGGGGGTCTCCAACGGGCGTTGATCCCAGCAGAGTTCATCCGCTCCCATTTCACTCGTATTATTTCCTAATCCAAATAAGGAGCTTGCGTAATGAATCCATATGAGATGTAATTACTATCAAACGGAGTCAGGTTTTCTGAAAGCATCAGCACAACTATAATTTCTCATTAAGTGGCCGTCACTCCCGAGGTGCTCCCTCGGCCCTCCGTTACAGCGGCAGCTTACGAGACCTCTGCGTATGTGGGTCAGTCTCACATCTGCAGGTTTTAGTTTTGCAGGGCAGAAGGAGGCGCTGACGCGGCGAGCGTCGGCGGTTCTGATCCCGCCGCTGCCCGCATCGCTCGGTGAGAATAGACGTCCTGCAAATATTCTTAAATGAAGTCGTTTGGAGGAACAACCCTGTCGGTGCGGTTCTGGAAAAGCCCCCTTAAAGGCTGGTGAAAAGCCGCCAACGACCGAGTGCGCTGGCTATTATGGTCTGTTTTTGTTATTGCTTCGGAAAACAGGACACGTTTAGACGACTTTCCTCTTTCTCGTGCAGGAAATGCTCAGGTTTTGTAGCAGGAGAGGAACCTCTGCTAAATAACATACGAGTATTAGTTTCTATATTTTTGGTGGTTCGTCTCTGATCCTTGTTGACAGAAACATCCACAAATGAAGGCAGAAGTTCAGTCCCGGAGTTGGTACCGGTCAGTCCTCCGCCATGTTTCTGATTGGTCAAATGGCAACTGATATTTTGATGGAGATTTCTGGAAGTGATTCCACAGAGTTTGTTCATGAAAGAGTCACGATTGATCATAAACAAATAAACAGTGAACTTTAGTTTCGAAGGTGAAAGTTGTAAAAGCTCTAAAGCGACAGCAGGATCGAGTAGTAATTCATTCACAATAAAACTATATGAAGCTGTATGAAGGTGTCTTTCTGCTAAACTTTGTAGTACACCTGTCAGTCCACCAGAGGGCAGCGTGTCAGGCATGTTTCACTTCATCTTGGTGTGAAAAATAAGGTAAACCATAAGGTCGGGGTCGGGCGAGATGATGTTTAGGGATGGGAGTCGATCTTTGAATATTCGAATAGTCGTTGTATTATAAAAAAATGTATTAGCATATGCGACAATAGTTCTTCCCAATTTTTCCCTATGTTAGCCGGCGTCTGGTTGCAGTGCGTTACTCCTGTCAGAAGGTGGCGATAATGTGCCTAAAAGCTGTCGGCCGGCTGCCATTAAACAACACAGTGTCACCCTGGTCACAAATGTGCTTACGTTTCACGCCTAGCCGAGCCAAAACTAACACGCTGCCCTCTAGTGGTCTGACGGGTGTATTGCACTCAATTCTCACTAAAAATAACATTAATGTGTCGCTTTGACGTGACCTCAAGAAGGAAGAATTATGTTTTTGCCGGGCCTTTTAATAGCTGTAATGATAAATACAGACTGTATTTTTTTGTCTCTTAGGAAACTTAAGCCTCCTTTAAGCGCCCCCCCCCCCACCCCCCCCCCGCCCCCACCTTCTGTAATTCATCTGATTTATTGCTAAATAAAGAGCACTTTCCTGTGGGCCTTTTTTTGCATTGTGCAACAGAAAGCGAGCCGTGCCAGCTGCAGATCTCCTCCAACTCCTCCCCCCTCAGAACCGCCCGTCCGGGCCAGAGCAGTGACAGAATCGTTCCTCGGCAGAAGGAGAAGACGGGAAGCCGTCCAGTTCGCCGTGTTCTGAGCGTCTCGGCTCGCTTTAAAGCAGTCCGAGTCTTTTTCTCACGGACGATTGGTCGCGCCTCTTTTTCCTCCTTTCACCCACTTCCTCTTCTTTCTCCTCATCTTCTCCTCGCTCCTTGTCCTCCTCTTTATCTCCTCCTTCCTCTCCTCTCTGGCCTCTTCCTTCCACATCCTATCCCTGTTTCTCTCTTCCTTCACGTCGTTCCACCGTGATGGTTCACATTATGTTTTAGGAGTCGCTCGTCAGTTTCCTCACGAAGGTTTTCGTTGAATAACTTGTTTGTTGTCCTGAAACGGGCGCAGCAGAGAAAAGGAACAGGACCTGTGGCCTCCAGTACAGAACAGAACTGGGTCACATCCAAGACAGTTACGTAGCGTGGAGTCTGGCTGACAACGGTACAGCTTGTGCTCAGATGTGGGTCAGAACGAGAGCTGCAGTACATGATAATGATTTGTGAGGGTGAAGGAGAGGATTTTTTTTTTTTGAACAAAAGGAAGAGAAACCAGCTCCTGATTTTTACTGGAATTATCTGAAGGGCTGAAACTTTGAAGACGTAGTTTAAGATAAAGAAATGAACCGATTACAGCAAAACATGCTGCGTATGATATATCAGAGCACATCTACAGTGCTGCCCAGACTAATGGAACAAAATACAGATTTCACTTTGAGGCTAATTAAAGGCAATTAAAAGTACATTATATAAAAACATTAAAAGCAACGACACATCAAGAAAAAGACATTTAAAAATAATTAAAAATGGTGATTAAAACATTCAAATGGGATAAAAAATACAGAAATAAGTTGCAGCGCAAGAAATTAATGAAGATCCTTAAATTTAGTTCAGTAATTAAAGCGCTGATTTGTTCCATTTTATTCATAAATGTAACTAAAGTTTGAATTTAGACTTTTTTTCAGAAAACCCCAATAAGTTGATATTAATCTGTTCTGTGGAAGTTTGAAGTGACGCTGAGGAGGATTTCAGGCTGAGAGCTGCAGTTTCCTTCCAAGAGCTATTAAACACTCATGTTCATATACAGGTTGTCTCACTTAATTAAACATATACTGTGAATCTACACACACACACACACACACACACACACACACACACACACACATCTACAGCAGCCTCTAAGTGTTGATTAGTCCCATGGAAAACAGGTAATTGAAGCTAAATGGCTAAATATAACCCTAAGTGTGATTAGCACTGATAGCATGTGATGTATGGTGCTCATTAGTGTGCAAGCACACAACAACCCCCCCCCCCCCCCATCCTATCACCCCCCTCCCCCACCACCAAACAGCTCACCTTCACACACACAGATGAGTCTCGTCTATTTAAAGGAACAGTCCTCCACTGATGATCAATAAGTGTTAAACCTTGTCATCCAATATTAAAGTTTAGAAAAGGTAGTCACCTGACCTTCAATGTAACCCAAATGTAAAAGATGTAGTTTCCATGGTAACGTCAAATCAAGGACAGATTAAAAAAAAAAAAAAAAAGAGGAAAAGGAGGTTTCTGGTCAAAATCCATCCATCCATCCATCCATCCATCCACCCATCATCCATCCATCCATCATCCATCATCCATCCATCCATCCATCATCCATCCATCCATCCATCCATCCATCCATCCACCCACCCATCCATCATCCATCCATCCATCCACCCACCTACCCACCCATCCCATTCCATCCATCCACCCATCATCCATCCATCCATCCACCCATCCATCCATCCCATCCATCCATCCATCCCATCCACCCATCCATCCATCCATCCATCCATCCATCCATCCATCCATCCATCCATCCATCATACATCCATCATCCATCCATCCATCCATCCATCCATCATCCATCCATCATCCACCCATCATCCATCCACCCATCCACCCATCCATCCATCCCATCCATCCACCCATCCACCCATCCATCCATCCCATCCACCCATCCATCCATCATCCACCCATCCATCCATCCATCCATCCATCCATCCATCCATCCATCCATCCATCATCCATCCATCATCCACCCATCATCCATCCACCCACCCACCCATCCATCCATCCATCCATCCATCCATCCATCCATCCATCATCCATCCATCATCCACCCATCATCCATCCACCCACCCACCCACCCATCCATCCATCCATCCATCCATCCATCCATCCATCCATCATCCATCCATCATCCACCCATCATCCATCCACCCACCCACCCATCCATCCATCCATCCATCCACCCATCCATCCATCCCATCCATCCATCCACCCATCCACCTATCCATCCATCCATCCATCCATCCCATCCACCCATCCATCCATCCATCCATCATCCACCCATCCATCCATCCATCCATCCATCCATCCATCCATCCATCCATCCATCCATCATCCATCCATCATCCACCCATCATCCATCCACCCACCCACCCATCCATCCATCCATCCATCCATCATCCACCCATCATCCATCCACCCATCCATCCATCCATCATCCACCCATCCATCCATCCATCATCCATCCATCATCCATCCATCCATCCATCCATCCATCATCCATCCATATTATTGATTGTTGTGTGTAAACCTCCGTCTGAACTTTGTAACAGTTAATTTTCGCGGCTGTACTCGTTTTACAGAATTCCTGCTGATTCAGCAGAATCTGAATAAAACAAACAAACACGAAGAGTCACTGAATAAACTGCTCGTTGTTGTTTTGTTTATTTTTTTAGCCGGCAGCACCGACGGCTCCTTTGTCAGACACGGTGTCTGCAGCGATAGCGTGTCAGCCCTGCAGCCGGCTGCTCACATGGTTCGTCCTGCTGGAGGAGCAGCAGGCACAACACATGATGTCGAGGTCCGAAAGCCCTGCGGTCCCTGAAGGGGGCGCTGTGAACGGGGTGGTTGGGAGGACGGGCCGTCGGGATACGATTATCATTTGGGTAGAAAACGTTGACAACAGATTTCGGTCAGATTGTGTTACATGAACGTTTCAGTACTTATAATAAGTCCTTTTAGAAGATGTTTGATTAAAACCAAATTCACATAACTTTTTAACACAGGGATGTGCATAAAAAAATATTTCCAAGTTTACTGGTTACAGATTTAAAAGGATGTTTTGCTCATTATTCTCAACAGTCACTTGAGTGCATTTGTTTTTAGTTTGAGGCGAAATAAAGCTGAACTCATCGAACTTCACTGTCGACAATCTCCTCCTCCAGAGGCCTCACGGTGCAATATCAGGTTGTTGGCCATATAGGAAATAGTCTCGCTGTGTGTGTGTGTGTGTGTGTGTGTGTGTGTGTGTGTGTGTGTGTGTGTGTGTGTTCTCTCCTGTGGATTTGCTGCTGCGCTGCACCCACATCTATCAGCTTTCAGCAGCTTGAATTAAAGCCTCTCTTCGCCCTGTAGAACGACCGTCAGCGCTCCTCTGCTGTTTTTTTTGTTTTTTGTTAAAGCTTTAATATCCTGACCGGTCGGTTCAGTTTAAAATGAGCAGACGGAGTTAAAACTTGAGAACCTGACGAGGGAAAGAGGAAGAGAGAACAGAAGAAGAAAAAACAAAAAGGGAGAAATTTAAATTTAAATTTAAATTTCAACAAAAACTCCCTGCTGGGAATCACCAGAAGAATCATATTGAATAAGATATTTTTGCGTCACAATTAAGTCGCTCAGACCATTTCCTGGCTTTAATTAGCAGTTAGTGAGTACAGTTTGGCCTCAGTGGATAATTACTGGTTGTTCCTGGGAAGTGATTTAGATATAAAAACAGAACACTTGGAAGAATATTACTGTATAATGTCTGTTTGGTGAGCCGTCTTTAATAAGCAGTAACTTGCATTAAACGGTCGCTTATGTAAAGTGTTGATTTTGGCCGGCTCACTGGTGAACAGATGCCGCCGGGCTGGTTGGACTCTCCTCCCTGCTTCCTGTCTTCATGCTAAGCTAAGATAATGACTGACTGGCTCTAGTGTACAACAGAGCGATGTTGATCTAACTGTTGGCAGGAAAAAGAAGAAGCGTCTTCCAAACTGTTGATCTGTTTCTTTTAGTTTGATACATTCGATGGTTTATTTTTCTTCCCTCGTCGTCTTGTCTCCGCTTCATCTCTGAAACTTGTCGTTGCATCGTTGACATGACTGAAACTTGAAATACTGCAACAGCACAAGGTGCTCGTAGTCTTGTAGGGACGAAACACAGACTGGATATAAACGTGTTCGTAGCTTCAGGTCTGTAAAATGGTTCTGATCCAGAAGTGTCTTCAGCTGCAATACCAGCGAGTGCCACTAGAGGTCGGCTCCAAAAAGCCTCCGGCTCCATAGACTCCCATTCAACTTCTCTCATCAAATCCAAAGTGAATAAAATGTGTCCATCAGTTATCTCGGTGTTGTTAGCTAAAGTCACTCCTTCTTCTTAGTTTTCTGGAGGTCCATCTGAAAATAATCCCTCATTCATCAGAAAAGAAGATGTAAAGATATAAATACTAGATTTGCGTGAATGTGTCAAATTACCCACAATCCCACAGTGAAAAACTAAACTCATGCACGTTAGTTAAAAACAGGTTCGTCCCTTTTTTTCTTCGACCTCCGTGTTGTTTCTGTCAGCTGAGTTCAGCACAATAAAAGTCCAGTGAAACATGATGTAACCAGAAGAACATCTTTCAGGGAATACGAGTCGCAACTCAGCACTCGTCTAGTTGTGTAGAATCACCCCCCCTCCCTCCCCCTCCCTCCACCTCCCTCCTCCTCCCCCTCCCTCCCTCCCCCTCCCTCCCCCTCCCCCCTCCAGCTCGGTCTGATTGCCGTTTTCATTTCGTCAGCTTGGCCTCGGCTCGGTCTCTCCTTCTCCCACATGTTTCCTATTGTGTGGATTGAAGTGAAATGGATAGCGGGTCATTACGGCGAGCCGCCCTCAGCCTGATTACACCGTAACACCGAGTGTGTTTACTTCCACATGACTGTTGTGTGTTTTTGGTGTTTTGGGGGAGAAAGTGAGCAGATTAGAGAGTTTCAGCTGAAGGTGGACTCACACACCTGCACCGTGTCAGGTCTCATTCTCCTGGGTTTGCCTCGTCCTCCTCCTCATTCTCCTCTTCCTCGTCCTCCTCTTCCTCCTCCTTGTCCTCATCCTCCTCGTCCTCCTCCTCCTCCTCCTCGTCCTCCTCTTCCCCCTCCTTGTCCTCCTCCTCCTCCTCCTCGTCCTCCTCCTCCTCCTCCTCCTCCTCTCTGTGTTTTGGTATGACCTCGCTGAGGTCAAGGTCGCTGTGTTCTGCCTTTGCTCACTCTGTAACGGTCTCTGTGGGAGTTTGAGGTTGCGCTGCTCGTCTACAGACCTCAGCTAATCTTAGCCCCGTCTGTCGCACCCCCCCCACACACACACACCCCCCCTCCTCCTCCTCCCTTCGACCCGGTTCTGCTCAGATTAACACTTTTCCACGAAGTCTCTCCAGAGTAGAATAAATAAAATGCTGCAACACCGTCAGAGAACAAAAACAAAAACGAGTCAAATCAACACAGAAAGTTTGAAATAATCTGGAACTTTGAATCAGTCAGTAATTAATTATTGAACACTGGAAACAAAACGGGACGAGTACGTGGGGAATAAAGTGGGAACGGTTTCTTACTGTGTTTCTACTTTCCAAAATCTGCTTTTACAACCGCAGCGTCGTTACTTTGGACGTGTGTGAGGTCTGAAATGATTTCCAGTAAAACGTGCGTCTGGATGTAGAAACGAGGCAGAAGACTCGGACGTCAGCTCTGATTTAAACTCTTGGATGGAGATGTTTCTTCCAGCGTGTGTTCCTCCCTGATTCGACACTCCAAAACTCTCGTGTCATAACGTCATGCTGAGCTTTCTTCACCTTGATTTGGTGACTCTATTAAAACGACTGTGTTGTGATGAAGGAGGTGAGCTGGAGTCTCTGTTATTATTTCCTTTTTTCACAACCAGCTGTCCTCCAAAAGCTCTCGGCTAACAAATCAGCTGCTGTGTTTATGCCGTCAGTTTCCCGTTTTACTAAATGAACCCATCAAGAGTCGTGTTTCAGCTTCATGTGAAAATCTCAGGGAGGTTTCCTGAAACAGAGTCCGAGTGGTGAAGGAACAAAACTCTGGTTCCTTTTTCAAATATTTAAAGTCAAGATCAGTTTTCAATTATAAAAAAAAATATTTAAAAAATCACCTGGAGTTCAACTTTTCAAACCTGAAATGTGGAGAATATTTGTGCAGAAGTCTTATCGTGTTGTCATCTGAAGGTTTGAGTTACGTGATGTATTTTTGTAATGTTTCTCCTGCGTACCTCGACATGTCGTTGTGAAACTGACCTCCTCACGAGGTCTGCGGTCCGCTGACCCGGCACTAACGTGGGTCGCCGCCTGTCTGCACTCCGTGAGGTTTCTTTTTTTTTTGGGCCTCCGCCGACTGATGCCGAGATTGTTTCAAGCCTGTCGCAACAACGCGCTTTCGACATCGTTCCTGAAGCGTGTAACCGAGGAAAACGCTCCCGGCTGCCGTTTGTGTTCCTGAGAGGAGAGTCGGGAAAACACGCCTGGGATTACACAGCTGCGGAGGCCGACGGGTTGCGGTGACTTCCCTCGTTTTGCTGACAGATTTCCTGTTTGCTTTCTCCCTCCGTGGTCCAGACCCGGTCTGGAGCGAGTCGGGTCGTCGGTCTCCGAATCAAGAGTCCTCTTTGTTTGCGTAGTAGAAGTCGAGAAAAGGAGTTTTTGTCTCGTGGAAGCGATGAGCTCATTTATGTTTGTGTGATGTCATTGGAAGCTGCAGCTGGACATCACTTAATCAAAGATATTCATATATTTAAATTTGTATGTACTTTTATTCTGCTATTTCACTGAAAAACACCAAATACTTCAGCAGCAATAAGAAGACTGTTGAAGGCTCGTCCAGTTCTCCTGCCGGACTCTTAAACAGGAGGAGCGAATGACAAGTCCAGAGTATCCGATCAATACGTCACCTCATTCAAGCTCAACAAAATGTCTGACCTTTGAATTACAGCTGAAACCATCACATTATTATTTTTAACAAAAAATGCCAAAACTTCTCCAGTTGTTGATTCTCTATGAAGAAGATATATTAATTTTTATTCCAGCGGATCAATACTGCACACCGAGTTCAAGACCTTTGAATCAGACGTCAGTTTGGCTGTTTAGAAAACTGAAGTGTGTTTTAGGAAATCTGGCAAAACTCAGAAGTTCAGAAATAGATTTTGGACAAAACAAGCAACAATATTTGAGATGACGGCCATCCTTTTGGATAATCGTTAGGATTATTCCCGACTATAATATTTCAACGGTTTGAGGTTTGACCGGCGCTCTTTTAACGGCGTCATCTCGCTGCGTCGTTCTTCTTCTGTGGTTTTTACGGCACCACAGAACTGCTGACGGTGTGTTTTGGTTTCGCAAAAGTGAAAGGAGAGCCCGAGAAGTTCTGCAGCGAAAAAGGTGGTGATTAAAGGGTCTATTATATATGCATTATATGTTCCAGTGTTTAATGGCAGTAAATGTCTCTCCACGTGTTATTAAAGCGTGATTAGACGTATACTTTAATACGGGCATAAAATGAGCAGAAAGAAACGATTAAAATGTTAATTGCAGTTATTTTTATGACACTTAATCGCCAACTAAAGCTTCATGATCATGGCAGACCGTTCATGCACGACCACAAACATTTCAACACATTACAGCGCAAACATTTAATGGAATCAAATATTCTGCAAAGGAATCAATAATAAAACTGATCATTATTTTCGACCCTGAAAACATTCAGTATGTCGTGAGTCTCCAGTTTCCATCTTGTGATTTACACTGAATACGACAGAAGAAATGTCTCCTGCTCAAATAATCAGCGCCGCTCGCTCTCATTCTCCGTGTCCACTTTTATTGATATATTGGCTTCAGATTGAAGAACTGTGGTGGAGGAGCGGGACCGCGGCCTGTTGATGTAATATAATTCTGGGTGAGATGACGACGACGTGACGTGACTCTACGTGACGAGGGAATAAATCAAGCGGCAGATAGACGGGGAAGATTTAGGTTTTGGATTTTGGAGGCCAGAAACAAGGCAGAGTGTAATTTTTTTCGGACGGCCGCAGAAGTTCAGGGGTTTCTGGTGAAACAAAACTGCACGATTACTGATGTGGTGCAAGCAGGGACTGTGTCTTGCCTTGAAAAACACACACACAACACACACACACACACACACACACACACACACACACACACACACACACACACACACACACTCAGCTCACATCCGTAAGGATTAATTCCCCTCCGAGACCTCTGGTTTCCTCTCTGTGGCCCGGCTGCCAGCGTATTGTTCCAGCCAGAGTTATGATGATGATTTATGAGCTGTAAGACGGCTGAGAAGTGGACTGACTCACACTTTCCATTGTAATTTACTTTTCAATTATTGTTAGGTCTTTTTTTTTTTTTTTTTTTTTTTTTAGTTTAGGGTGGGTGGGGGGGTGTGTGTGCAAGCAAGTGGATCAAAGTTGATCAGAAATGTGAGCAGAGTTTTACACATAAACACACATGCACAACCAATCACGTGTGTTTGTGTGTGTGTGTGTGTGTGTGTGTGTGTGTGTGTGTGTGTGTGTGTTGTGTGTATGTGTGTGTGGTGTGTGTGTGTGTGTGTGTGTGTGTGTGTGTGTGTGTGCGTTCTCCCGTGGCAGGGTCAGGTCTCTGCTTGTTGTCAACAAACCTCAGTAATTAGCTTTGACTTACGGCTTTTTCGTCGCTCGCAGACGACAACTCGTTCAACAAAACATGGAACAGCAACAACATGACGTCCAGAGGGAGCGTCTGTCCGTCACAGCGGCGTCTGTCCGTCACAGCGGCGCCCTGTAACACCGACATGTTCACTGACACGGATTACAGAGAGGTCCCGAGGTTTGTATTACAAAGCGGGATGCATCGCCATGGTAACCGTAGAGCTCAGAGTGATTTCTTTAAATTTAGATTTCGTTTCATTGAATTGTTTTCCAGACACATCCTTTGTGTGTTTGGCAGCTTTGCTGCGTTCAGCCTGGATTACGAGTTTAACGTCTTCTTATTTTTATAAGACGATCGTTTTTTTCTCCCCCGTTTATGAAACAAGTCTCTCTGCTGCCGGCACACTGAAAGTTCGTGATTGGTCAGATGCTGCAAGCTCCTCCTCTTTTACGTGAACACGCTCGTCCATCATGTCCCACCGTCCCAAAGCTTGGTGCATGTACCAAACCGTTCATGATTGATTGGTTTTATTGGGATGATAATTCCTCCTCCTGACAGCTCCTAAAGCTTCAGGCATGTTTTCCAAACTTATTGAAAATACTTTCTCAGCAGTTATCACACTTTCAACATTTGTTTCTTATCAGCTTCCTTCCAGCAAGCATTCGTTTTTCTTTTTTTAAATTAAATTATTTACGGCCACGTACTCATCTGCATATGGATGTATGAATTATCTCCTACATGCATAATTTAACTCCTTTGTAGAAAACAATGCAAATGATTCCAGAGAGTGTTTTCAGGTTTGTAATAATTAGATAAGTCGAATGTTTCAGATCCCTCTCGGCTTTTTTGTGAGTCGTCGAAGGATGAAAGTAGAAAAACACG
Source organism: Embiotoca jacksoni (assembly GCF_022577435.1). NCBI lineage: Eukaryota > Metazoa > Chordata > Actinopteri > Embiotocidae > Embiotoca > Embiotoca jacksoni. The sequence continues at coordinate 577,472 of NW_027185422.1, read as the reverse complement.
ATATTCTCGGAGCTTGTCGAGGTGGAAATGTGCAGATGTCGTTAAAGAGCAGATATCAAACTCTGAGATTTGTCAGAACTTCAAACTGTTGTACGAACTCTGCTGCTTTTATTATTCAGCGATGAACAGCTCGGATTAGTTCTACCTTTTAACGACGTCACATCGGATCAGCACCGACACGTTAACGGGTGTAATAACAACCACATGGGCTGGAGAAGCACACGGGGGTTGGTCGGGCTGTTTCTTCTTCTGTGGTGTCCTCCGGGAGATGTCCGGGGGAGGGACGGCGAGGGAGGGAGGGAGTTTGCTGACTCAGCGGAGCTCTAATGAGAGAAAGAGCGAGGTGCTCGGTGTCAGTCACACAGGAAGTTTTATATAGACTCACAAGCAGAAAACACACACACACACACACACACACACACACACACACACACACACACGTTCGTGTTACCACCTACTCCCATGTGGCTCGCTATAACACACACACACACACACACACACACACACACACACACACACACACACACACACACACACACTACTCTCATCTCTTTTACTAGGTTATTTTTACTCGCCCTCTTTTCTTTTCTTTATCGTCTACATCTTACACACACACACACACACACACACACACACACACACACACACACACCCTTGCCCTTTGACCTTTATTACCCCCATTACTGTGTGTACACATTAGCCACGGGCCGCGGCGGCCTCTAATTTGAACTAAATGTGTTCACATTTATGTAAAGGGAGCTAATGGGAGAAATGAGTCCTGAGGTCTGCAAACGTGTGTGTGTGTGTGTGTGTGTGCGTGTGTGCGTGTGTGTGTGTGTGTGTGTGTGTGTGCCCTGGAGAGCCTGTTCCTCTCAGCAGGGAGTCTGTCCAGCATGCTATAAAACTCCACAGCTCTCCGGCTAAATGTGCCTGAAATGAAGGTTTAATGTGCTGGAAAACTGCTAGTTGGGTTTGAATGGTGCGTGTGTGTGTCTCTGTGTGTATGTGTGTTTGTGTGTTAATAGATTGTGTGGGTGTTTCTATATCACTAAATGTAATTGTGTGTATGTGGATAAAGTGCATTTCTGTCTATGTGGTCATATATCCGTGTACATGTGGAGGGGTGTGTTTCAGAGGCCAATCAACACCCTCGGGGCCGGCCAGCCCCACCTTCATCTGTGTGTGTGTGTGTGTGTGTGTGTGTGTGTGTGTGTGTGTGTGTGTGTGTGTGTGTGTGTGTGTGTGTTTTTTAACATTTAATGATAATTGCAGCAATAAAAGCAAACGGCTTCTCCCATTCAGATTATTTGTATTTATGTGTTCGGTTGTTTGTAACAAACACGTTTTAAGACGATATTAAAGCGCCGTGTTTTGTTTACAGAGCCGTCGGTGACTTCATAACGTTCGGAGATGCCTGTTGATGTATGCAACTAATAGCATGTTTATATGAATTGGTAACGCAGACTTTCTGTCTGTAAAAAGCTTGACGTTTTAAAGGTCCCATGTTTGACATCTTTCTGCTGTTTTATTTGCAGGCTTCATCTCCATTACAAGATATTTGTGTGATTTATTTGTTCAAGCTTCTCTGCTGCTCCACCAACAACAGGCTGTTTTGTGTTTTTAAGAAGCAGTGCCATCAATCATCCTCTCCTCTGATTGGCTGACTCTTGTCTGAGTGACACCAGAATAGCCTCAGGTGTTCTTCGCTCGTGTAGCTTGCTAGCTCTGTTTTTCTGCATCGCGGGTCGTGTTGGGGCGGTCACATGACATCAGCGTGACTTTGTGACATCACAAACTTACCGACATCTAGACGGTACAGCGGTTTGTTTTGACACTTTCACTGTATTTATATTGGACCTAGACTTTCTTCATGATCAATGAAGAACTGGAGATCGGAGGTTTTACACGATGGGACCTTTAACGCTTCTCCAGGAGATTCACTGCAGTTTTACAGACTTTCTTCCTGTGTTGGAATTATTTACTTTCAGTGATGAGATTTGGCTTTGTCATATTCATTAACTCCAGCCTGCCGTATCAGCATCCTGAGCCATGTGCATCGTTGCATACGCAACCAGAACTATTGATTCAACGTTTAAGAATATGAATCTTCTTTTTTTGGGATTCCTTCCTCTTGTAAATGTGGAACCGTTTCCAATTCAGAAACACCTTCAGTGTGCGTCTCTGAAGTTAAATGAAACCGATCGAGCTTGACGTGGACGTTCTCATTTGTGTGATGTTCAAAGCAGACTTGTGTTACAGTATATATCTTTTTTAAAATGACGTGAACACGTTGTGTCTCGGTGTGTTTTGGATTCGTCTTGCCACGGGCTGTTTGGTCTGTTTCTACTTTCAAGTTCAGTCGTCGTCTTCGGCCCGGATCGCGTTAATAACCTCGGAGACGTCGAGCGTCCCCGTTAGTTTTGAATGTGGTTAATATTTGGTGCGTTTGGGGGGTAAAACCTTCGACGGTCTCACCGTGGAGGGACGCTGAGATCACATCCTCTGAATTGTGCAAGCGCTGGATGAGTTTTTCATCTTGTCCTCGGCTAACTGAAGCCAGCTGAGCACACCGGCGGGAGTCACGAGGGGACGGATCTCATCTTTAATCTAATAAAGGGACTCGGCCGAGGCTGGAATTAATCAGATCTGCGAGGGAGGAGAGCTTTGAACACGAAGACGTGGGGAGAGAAAGCGAGGAAGCATTTTGACCGAAGAGAGAATATGATTGGACGTAATGAGCGCCTGAGTGTCAGAACATGAAATAGGTTTTTATGAATCACCTCCGTTTTTCCTTCGGGCCTCGGCGGTCCTCGTTTGTTTGAGCTGAGACGGACCACCGAGTCGTCTTCTGTCATTTCTATGTAGTCCAGCTGTCATTCAGACTTCCTGATTGGACCACGTCGGACCAGTTCTGTTCCCGTCTGGTTCGGCCGCTGATGACGCCTTATATAATGATCACATCATATCTTTAAGTTTTAATGATTCTTTTGAGACTTCTGGTACATTAAAGTCTCTTTGTTTTAAATACAGAAAGAAAATCCACACATGCATCCCAGAATCTCCACTTCTGAGCACATTTTCCAAATAAAACTGAAGACATCTTTTTATCGAGGCCCTGTTGTTTTACTCTTTATTTATTCTTTAATTTCACAATTTTCTTCTTGTTTTTTTAATTTATTTTTTTTATTGTATTTTCAGTTAAGTTTGGTGGTTTTTATGTAGCTTGAAGCAAAACTTTCCTCCCAAATGTTTTCTTCTTTTCTTTTCTTTTTGCTTCGACCCTCTGTTCAAATTCTTTTCTTAAGTGTTTCCCTTGTTTTGAGGTATTTAAGCTTTATTATGTCATTAAATTGCAGAGTGTTTCTCAGATCTAACCGTCAATCATCTGGTCCTTTCTTTGTTCCAGTTTCTTTCTCTTCTTAATTGTAATTTTCTCTCATAATTCTAGATTTTCCCAGTGTATTCATTTGACATAAATTCACCATAAATTGGATGTATTTTATGTGCAGAACTTCTCGGTTTCTTCTTCCTAAATTGCTCCGTCGTGTTGCTCCTCCAGCTGATCGCGGTGTATGACGAGCAGGAGCCCCACCACGGAGGCGACGGCACCAGCGCCAGCTCCACCGGGACGCAGAGCCCCGACCTGTTCGCTGCGGACCTCAGCGCCGGCAGCGGAGCCTCGGCCTTCCAGCCCTACCAGGCCGCCAGCGAGATCGAGGTCACGCCTTCGGCCTTGCGAACCAGTAAGTCCAAAAGAGAAGGAATGAAACTGAAAGTCTCTTCCTCCCGTATTTCCCTCGTTTTCATCCTCATTGGAGTCGAATGTGAGCGACTTCAACCGATACAGAAAGCCAACATCTCACCCAGCTGGCGTTGATTGGACAGGAGGAGTCGTTACCTCCGTTTGATCTCCGGCCAAAGCTGCCAGTTGGTCGTCTTCTCTGCGTCTTAAATGAAACGTGACTCTGAGCCGGTTTCACGTCCGCGGAGCCGCCGGCCGAGTCGCTGGTCCGGCTGTCAGCACCGAGAAAACCGACTCCTGAAGGTGGATCATGAAAAGCGTTTTCACACACAACGTTCAGCAGACGCAAACAAAACACACACGCACACACACACACACACGCACACACACACGCACACGCGCACGCACGCACACACACACACACACACACACACACACACACACACACACCCACACACACACACACACACACACACACACACACTGTGGCGCTGCTGCTGTGTTTTAACTCAGTTTTTTGCAGTCTCATCAAACAGTGCAATTTCAGTGAAATTTTAAACTTATATTAAAGAACAAAGTTCATACCTACTGCTGAAATATACACATTTGAACATTGAATAATTCTGCTTTTCATAATTCAATAAATTAAAGGGAAAGTATTTGCAATTTGCAATTCATATTTGCAACACTGAAAGTCCATCTCTGGTTTCTCCACTAATGACGTGTGATTGACACAGAAGAACCCGAATTTTCCTTCTTCTGTCTTCTAACACACACACACACACACACACACACACACACACACACACACACACACACACACACACGGCGTGAGGAAGGCCACTCGTGTCCTAATTGGATTTCTGGACGAGATTCTGAATTTGAATTTTGGGTGAGAAATGGAAATGTGGGGGATAATCACACCTGCCAGTTGCCTCCAATCCGACGTCCTCATGATAAATTCTAACCCGGCTTAATTGACGACCGCGAATCTCATCAGCTGCATTTTAATGGGTTTTAAGAGAAATGTCTGACATGGAGAAGAAGTTTGATTATTTCTTCTTTTTTTTCTAATGAGAGCAGCTTGGCGTCGGAGGACGAGGAGCGCCGGACTCTCTGCGGGGCTCCACCCAGGTTTTTTTTTTTTTTTTTACTCGTTCGGCCCACGAACTCATCGAAACGTTGTGAAGCTTATTAGACGGAGAGATTTATGGAAATCCACTAATGGATTGATGTTTCTTGGCTTTGTTCAACTCCGATGAGAAAAACGCTGATTAGAAGGACGATGTGACCGCTGGGGACGCGTGAGGACGACATGTCCAGAGACAGATGTCACTTACGCTCTTTAAATATCCACCTGCAGCTTTTTGATTCTCCTTTAATGCTTCAAATTATTTTCCTGTTATTGGCATGGATTTTTTTGCAAAATCTGTTATTATGTGAGTCATAGTTCCTCTTGAGGCCCTCCTCCGGGCCCAACGATGACCCGTCTCCTCTATCTGCATGCAGCAGGTCGGTTTCTGCAGAACCGGCTGTCCTCTGTGAAGTGTGATAATCGCTCTTTAATCTGTGTCTGATTTTCTCTTGTGATCAGACAGAAGCAGCGAGCGAGACGTGTTCTTCTCTTTGTCTTCATAATCTTCGTGTCTCAACGGATTCATGATTTAGCAGTTGGCATTTTGATATTTTTCTGTTTGAGGTTGTTGAGATATCTGAAGGAGTTTGAAACGTGATCACCGAGCTGTTGTGCTGCACTTCGAATAAGTTTTTCCTGATCGGTGTGTCTGACTGAAAGATTGCAGCCTGTAAACACAGTGAATGTGGACTGGGACCACAGACTGTTTATTAAGGAGTTCGGAGCTTCAGGTCTGTAAAATGGTTCCGATCCAGAAGTGTCTTCAGCTGCAATACCAGCGAGTGCCACTAGAGGTCGGCTCCAAAAAGCCTCCGGCTCCATAGACTCCCATTCAACTTCTCTCATCAAATCCAAAGTGAATAAAATGTGTCCATCAGTTATCTCGGTGTTGTTAGCTAAAGTCACTCCTTCTTATTAGTTTTCTGGAGGTCCATCTGAAAATAATCCCTCATTCATTAGAAAAGAAGATTCAAGAAGACCTGTTTTTGGGGGCGTGTCTGTTTGATTGACAGGCCTGTGGTGCAGTCAGGTTACAGCTGTCGGTGGGCGGGACGTAGTATCGTCAGGTTTCCGATCAGATCGGTCAGATCCACCTCTGGCTCCTCCCCCAGCTCGTCCAAATATGGTCACTTCCTGCTCCAAACCGCTCCAAACTAACAAAGATGGTGACGGACAGAATCTGAACTGGAGGATTCATAACGTTCACAAACCAACGATGACATCACTGATGGATGATGACATCACTGATGGTTGATGGTTGCCAGAACCAGGGATGCACTCCTGCTTCCTGTCTGCCTCGTGGAGCTGCTGAGATCTGTCAGGACTCTCCGCCTCCTCCTGAACTCTCCGAGCGATGGAGGTCCCACGCTCCGGCTGACCCGACAACAACCACCGCTCAGCCAAGTGCACCAGTGTGCACACAGACTCTCAGCAGCTACTGTAGCTGTTGGCTGACATATGTCCAAACACAAACATGTGTGTGTGTGTGTGTGTGTGTGCACACGTGCACAAAGACATCAGCTTACAATAAACACACACACACAATCTACAAACATGTCTGTTTATTAGAAATAAACAGACACAAACACGGTTAATCACGTCACGATTTTACTCTCACAACACACACACACACACACACACACACACACACATACACACACACACAAATATCTCCGACATACACTAATAACACACTCGCCAACTGAGTCACAGGAGAATATGGGAACGTGACACTTGGCGTTGACATCTGAAGACGTCTTTTCGTTTCCTGTCCTCCAGTCCGAGAGCCGCTGCAGCCAATCAGATCGCACCGTCCCGCGGAGATCTGCCGAGCTCGGAGCTTTTTCACGAACGCCGACCGACGCGCAGTCCTTCCGTGTTGGAGGTTTTTGTTTGGAGCTCGAACCGCCGCCCACGTGCTGCGACTTCAGAGCAGACTGAAGAGTTTTAATGGAAGGCCTCCACTGACTCAGGCTCCTCCCACACAGAGGCTGCTGCTCTGCGGGATGAAGGAGGAACTGGAGCCGCCCGATTAGTGATAAATCTGATTAACTCCCAAAGAGACGATAATGGAATCTTTCCATTATTAGCACACATTGTTTGAGGAATATAATTTCTTCCAGCAATTAAGTATTCACATCATTCATCCCCAAATTTGTTCTCATGAGTCTTATGGACTTGCAGCAAGCAGTTTATTTTTCTATATATTCATCACTTTAAAAATAATACAGTAATATTATTTCTCCGTGGAGTATAAATCTTTCAGGAAATTAAAAAGTTAGAAACCCGTTTTTCCCCCGTCTCTCAGATATGCCGCTCCACGTGCGGCGCAGCAGCGACCCCGCCCTCATGACCATCAACGGGCCGTTCGGCGGCGGCGGCGGCGGCGGCGGCGAGTTGCGGGTCCACGTGGAGGAGACGCCGTCGAGGAAGAACCCGACCCGCTGGTCCACCACCGCCGGCTTCCTGAAGGCTCGACACCCCACCGGCACCAACAGCCTGGAGAGGAAGGTGAGAAGATATCACCAACCCCTGCACCACTTTATGTATTAATACCTCATGAAAATCATCAGGAAGGAGTTCAAAGGCTTTCATTCATGAACAACACATGAATTAAACTCATCAAACTATGATTATGATTTATTAAGCATGATCAGGAGGAAGTCTTTGATTTTTGTGTTTATTTACTTGCAGGTTTCTATGAATAAAACACCAACATAATAACTCAGACATCATAATAATTGAACACACTCGTGAGGAGTTAGTGATGATGTCATAATGTGCTGAATTCATGCTGATCATGTTTTAATAAATCATAATCATAGTTTGATGAGTTTAATTCATATGTTGTTCATGAAGGAAAGACTTTGAACTCGTGTTGCGTCCTGATGATGTCATGAGCTGTGAATCCTGCAGGATAATTCATCCATGAATACTCAAATATTAATTTCAGATTTTATGACCTTGTTGGAGCTTCTCGAACAAAAGCAACATATTCAGTGAAATTGATCAAAGTTGAACCTTTTTTTTTTTTTGTGCTTTGTTTTATTCATGTATTCAATAAGAAAACAAACTTAAAGAAAAGTTTGCTGCGTTTTAAAATATGAAAACATTTCTGAAAAGCCTTCTGTGTCCGTGCAGGCGAAAGGCATGGACACGTACCGCAGCCTGCCGCGGGACGCCGGGACGTGGGCCAATCAGAGAGAGTTCCAGAGGGAGACGGCGAGGTCGTCGCTCAGCGCCAATCACCCGATGGTGGACCGCTGGCTGGAGAGACAGGAGCAGGTAGGACCGGAACCCAACACCACACACCGGGTACAGAACCGGGTTCAGGACAAGTCCGATACCTTCGGGATATTTATCCTTCACATCACTCTGACAGCCCGTCTGAGCGGCCTGGATCCGGTCCAGAGCCCGACCCGGTTCCACCGCTCCCCGAGGCTTAAGAGTGAAGAACTTCCACCATAAATCCAAACGGACGCAGGCGTCACGGATGCAGCACGATTTCCATGTTAAATAACGTCCAGCACACACGGTTCTGTTTAACGGGATGTGGAGAACGCCGCGGGGTTCCCGGTTCTGTTCCCTCCGGGGTCAAACACGCCAAAGATGAAATATGAGACCGCATCACGACCCGCGTGCATCATCCACATTAGAACCGGGCTTTGGGCTGGAAGTTTTCCCTTCTAAAATATCAGCAGACTGAATGTTGTTTAACACTAATTAGTTCTTGTTCTTCCGGGCTGCTGGTTCTGTGTTGATCTGACATTGTTGTGCAAGTATGAGAGTTTGGTTTAATGATGTGGGTTTTAATCAAAGTATGTTATTACTGAACGGGCTGTTGTTTGTGACGTTCACTGAACAGCAGCAACAAGGAAACCAAAAATCTGCTTCCTGCCTGTTGGAGTCTTCATCTTTTAGTCTTCGTCGAATTGTTGCTGCATGAAGGGATGAAAACCGAACTTGTCACAAAGACGTCCGATGTCAAAGTATTTTTTGAGCTCATCTGATGCGTTTAACGATTTTCTGGGAAGTCAAATAACTTTGACAGAGTGTCAAATCCTGGATGCTAATTTTTTCCCGTCTACTGACTGTTGGTTGTTGTTTTAATCGTACTCCACAGCAGTCTGGTAACGTGGAGACTTCTCACTCACTCTCTGTCTTGTTGTTGATTCGTCATCTTCCTCTGAGTGCCGTTTACCTCCGACTTGTCCCGTTTTTCTGGTTCGGAGCTCCTTTATAAAACGTCTCTCCCACCGAAGGGTTAAATATTCAACAGGTTCTCTTCCTGTATCAGAATCTGTTTCCATCTTCTGGCTGTATGAACGAGGTTCACGGCAGGATGTGGAGTCAGTGTTAATGACCTGCTGAAGGCCATCTGCCCTCACACACACACACACACACACACACACACACACACACACACACACACACACACACACACACACACACACCCTCAGCTCATCCCTCTGACATCCCTCACAGTGACATGAACAGCTACATTAATCTGTGTGTGTGTGTGTGTGTGTGTGTGTGTGTGTGTGTGTGTGTGTGTGAGTGTGAGTGTGTGTGTGTGTGTGTGTGTGTGTGTGTGTGTGGCAGCTCAGAAAATGACCCACTCAAACACTCGCGGTTACATCATTATGTGTGATGTCAATCTATTTCCTTATCAGTACCTCTCTCTCTCTCTCACACACACACACACACACACACACACACACACACACACACACACACACACACACACACACACACACACACACACTGCTGTCGTGCAGACTCTCCGCTTGCTGTCACTGCTTCCCGTCACTCTGATTTAAGCTCCACTTCGCTGTCTTTGTTCCAGGATGAAATGATGCAGCGCTGCTGCAGCATGAGAGGAATCTTCTTTTTCTTCCAGACCTGATGATCAGATGAGAGAAACGATGAGAAACACCAGACCGAGGAGCAGTCAGCTCTGATACAGCTGCTTTAATACGTTTGGAGCGATCTCCTCGGTCTGATTCTGTTGTTTGTAACGGCAGAATAACCCGACTCAGCACTTTTCATTCAGTCAGAAATGAGCCAGAAACAGAAGAAGTGAAGGAAGAGCTCG
>NW_027185422.1:415000-562500 GCF_022577435.1 Embiotoca jacksoni | reverse complement strand
TGACCTCGAGATGATTATTGATCTGCCGGACGGTTACAGTCACGTAAATGTAAAGTACCTCATTTACATCCATCAGTGACTTTTTGTTTGAATTTATTTGACATTTCCTCCACTGAACATATTCGGTGTCAGAAAGGCTTTTTTTGTGCTTGAAGCAGGAAGTGACCTTTAACAGCATGAAGTAAACTTCAGCCTTTTTTCTTTTTTTTTAAATTGACACATTGTGCCTGACATTAGAAATCCTTCCTTTTTATTTCCCTCGTCATTGTCCTCCTCCTCGCGCCCCTCTATTGATTTGCCTTTCCTCTCCACTCCTCCCGTCACCTCTTCACGTCGGATCTTTTATTTTCATTCCTTTCATTTCTCCTTTCTGTCCTCGTCACGTTTGATCTTTTCGGTTTGAGTTTGACGGAGCAACTGTAGGAGCTCAGATCGCCTCCAGCTGGGGGAGGGTGCAGGGTGAGGAGATGAAACGCAGATATCTCCCCCTCCGGAGGGTGAAGGTCCCTGAGGGCGTCTCCGTCTCTGGGTGCAGCCTGCCGGGAGAGACCGAGCACACGGTAGCATGTAATTCCATGTTCATCACCTGCTACCAAAATCTAATTACACCTAAAAATAGAGCTGCTCGGGTTGAACAGATGGAGTCTCCTCCTGAAGAATGAAATCCACCTGTTGAGGATCAGACGGGGCGAGAAACACGAATCAAAGATAAGAATCTGAAGTTTTATAAACCGGCGGTCTGGAGGCCAATCAGAGAGAGAGACGAGGAGGACGACAAGAGCAGTTATCAGAGGAGGATCAGAGATCTGACAGGAGAAGGATGCAGCTGATGATGCCATCGGAGACACTAAGAGAGATAAGCTCCTCCAGGATTTCAAGGAGGGATTTTTACATTTTTTTTATTGTTGTGATCAAAAATGTTTAAATGAAAAAAAAAAACAAGGTTTGAAAACACATTAAAACATGATAATGAAGGAAAATCCTTTCAGCACCACTTGATAGGATCAAAAAATGTCACATAACGGGTCAGAAAAGATCGTGCGACATTATGTATACGTTATTTACAGTGTGCCTTCCCATAAATACTGTAGAAAGGTTTTTCCTCTCGACTTTACGTATTCGGTCTCGGCTCACGTGAAGCTCTCGAGTCGTTACCGTTTGCTGTGAGATCTGCAGCTGAAGCAGAAAAAACCCGTCGGAGGATGGAGAGAGAGAGATTTCCTTTCTTCTCCCCCTCGACTTGTTTATATAGACACTCTCTTCTCAGCAGCAGCCATTACAGTCGGAGTCAGTCAGAATAATGGCCTTCAATCTGATGACTCTACCTCGGCGTGAGAGTGTGTGATTCTTGTCACCATTATCCACAGCTCTCTCTCTCTCTCTCTCTCTCTCTCTCTCTCTCTCTCTCTCTCTCTCTCTCTCTCTCTCTCTCAGAGGGATAGTTTGCTCGCCCTTACCTGTTATTTTGCTGTGTAGCAGCAGCAGCTCCATCGGGACTCTCATCTTGGTAAATGGTGCATCACGTAACAAGCTGTGTGAGCGTCCGCGGCCCGCCCTCCTCACCTGCAGCGCTTCCCATACATCTGAAGAAAGCACGTAAATGCGACTGGATGTTTCGGCGCTCATTATTCTCCGAAGCCTCCGTCATTGCTTCGTCGGCGCGGCGGCTAAACGGAGGACCGGGATGATCTCGTCACGCCGTTACTGCACTCCGATGCATCATTTTCATCTTTTAGTTATGAACAAAAATACAAATCCTGACTTGCAGTGATGATTTGTGAAAAAACATCCCCCCTCTCACCCCCGCTGCATGCTCTCAACCAACCCGGTATCACGGCAACGCGTGAAATAGACACGCCGGACCGCGGCAGCGAAGCGTGAGATAGCCACGCTTTGTGCTGCCGAGGCGTGAAAGTTACACGTTTTCCTTTAGTGGACAAACCTGGTGACTTACAGGAAAATGAAACTTTTAGCTAAAACACGTGGTTTTGGTTACTAAATATAAACACGGCTGCGATTTGGAAACAAAACACAACTCAAGAAAAACGTTGTTACCTCCTGGATTCGAACCTTGTCGTCGCTAGTTTCTGACTAATGTGACCAAACCTCGAAATATTTATTTTGTACTTGGACTGAAAAACTTCTGTTGCGAGACCTTTACGTGCGTGTAAGTTTCACGCTTTCAAAACGTGTAACTTTCACACCTACACATCTCAATACTGGAAAATATTTCAGCAAAACTGAAAACACAGAGAATCCAGTAAATGTTCTACAAACCATTTAAGATGTATACGAAATGTTTGAATCGTCATGGATACGCGGTTTGTTGGAAGACAGAAACAGATCCAGATAATATCTCCTGAAGTTAAATGCCTGCAGAATAACAATATCTTCCTGCTTTCTATCATATATTTTCTGTTCTTCTTGTATGACATCTAAATGTCCTTTACATCGAACCAAACCACAAACACGCCCCGTCGTCGTGGCAGCAGCCCAACAGGCCGCCGGGATGATGTAAACTCCGATAACGGCTCGATGGATCCTCCGGTTATTGACGACGCCGTCCCGCCCGTCTGGATCCCATTATCAAAGTGTCTTCGGAGGAGACTAATTGAATTAGTGCTGGCATCTGTAATTGAAAGCTCGCTTTTAATGGTGCATTGTGGTCTCGAGCATCAACATTCATCCGAGTGTCTCTGTCGGGGGGGCAGATCGGACCGCCGTGTCCTCCGAAGGATCTGAAGGATCGGACCGATCCGGCCTTTCAAACTTTCACAACCAGTTCAACTAGATTTCTCTTCCTGGGGACCGATGCTCTTTATTCTCGGCGGCGTCTCCAACAAATAAGACATCTGATCTGATTTATTTGTGTTGCCTCCCCCTGAAAGGGTCGCACGCCCGCTGACCCAGAAGCTGTCAGAGGATTGCTGCTCTCGTTTTGTTTTTTCGGTGGTATTTTTGGTAATCTGTGAGTCTGCGTTGTTGTGATGTCAAACATGAATCCAACCTGTGCTGTTTCTCCCGGGACTCTTCTGTTGATGGAGTCGCTGCTTCTATCAGTGTTTGATGCTTCATCATCTTCACTGTCCGAAGGTTGTTTTATTTTTTTCGGGAAAGAGACAGAAACAGAATCTGGCAGCAGCAGCGTTGAACCGGAGTCACACTGATACTTGTTCTCTCGACTGTCTGGAGATCCGCAGTTTGATTCCAGCTCCGTCTTGTCGTTTGTCTCTCTCAGGCACAGATGGTGCCTGGTGGTTTTCAGGTTGGAGGTCAAAGGTTAAGGCTAATTTATGGTCTCTGTTTCAGTGTTTCATCCGGTCGTGGACATATGGAGCTCTGCAGGAGAGGACAAAGACACTGGTTAACAGTGACATGTGTGTGTGTGTGTGTGTGTGTGTGTGTGTGTGTGTGTGTCTGTGAACATTGTGTGTGAATTAGGTTTCAAATGCAGCGTGTGTTATTTGTCCTTCATGACTGGTGTTGAAAAAGCTTCTTTTTAGTTTGATGTTAAACTCAGGACTAGTTGTTTTTATGCAAATCAAGTTTAAACTTAAAAAAAAAATATGCATATTGTGAATATGCATGCCTACCTGGACGGGTAGAAGTCCTGATTCTGTATGATAAAAGCCTTCAACCACAGACTGTTTCTAAAAGAGTTCGTAGCTTCAGGTCTGTAAAATGGTTCCGATCCAGAAGTGTCTTCAGCTGCAATACCAGCGAGTGCCACTAGAGGTCGGCTCCAAAAAGCCTCCGGCTCCATAGACTCCCATTCAACTTCTGTCATCAAATCCAAAGTGAATAAAATGTGTCCATCAGTTATCTCGGTGTTGTTAGCTAAAGTCACTCCTTCTTATTAGTTTTCTGGAGGTCCATCTGAAAATAATCCCTCATTCATTAGAAAAGAAGATTCAAGAAGACCTGTTTTTGGGGGCGTGTCTGTTTGATTGACAGGCCTGTGGTGCAGTCAGGTTACAGCTATCGGTGGGCGGGACGTAGTATCCTCAGGTTTCCAATCAGATCAGTCAGATCCACCGCTGGCTCCTCCCCCAGCTCGTCCAAATATGGTCACTTCCTGCTCCAAACCGCTCCGAACTAGTAAAATGAATCAACATTTACTAAACATAAAAAACATGCCAGTTTCCAGAGTGACTTCCCTCAGCTCCTGATGTTGATTTGTTGGTGCTAAACTCGCTCGACGTGACGACTCACTTCATGCGTTTTTTTTTAGTTTTTTTTTTAAGTGGACTCAACTTAATTGGAGCCGTCAGCAGTCAGCGTTTCTCAGCTCGAATCACTTCCTGTCAAGAGGTTGTCAATCTGAAGGGCAGATTCAGCATCTGATCTAAAAGAACCTTTCATATCACAACGCTGCAGAGGAGCCGCCATTCATTTTTAAACATCCGGGTTTTGAACATTTTAATGGCTGTAAATGCTGCTGCTGATTTTAAACATTTACACTCACTGTCACATTTAACATTCACTCCACGTCAAAATGTTTTCATGTCGTCTCCCTCCTCTTCCTCACTCCTCTTCATCCCTGCATCCCCATCAGTGTGCCAGTGACACTGCGGTCAGAGCGGCAAGAAAAGGGGAGTTGGCAACACTTCATTAAAGTGTAGGTCACAGACACACACACACACACACACACACACACACACACACAGACACACACACACACACACACACACACACACACACTGGGTGCAGACCACTTCATTTAGTGTGAGAGATATAGAGGACAGGCCCCGATGGATTCTTCCATTAATCTTTAATGAGCCCCGGGGCCTGAAAACTGCCCGCCTTCCTCTCTGCCTCCGCACATCCAGGAAACAAACAATGACTCGGCTGGAAACCACGCCGTCCGCCATCGTACCTGCCCGTCTGCCCGTCTGTCTGCCTGCCAGCCATTAACCCCCCCGACTCAACCATGAATTATTAATGGGGCGATCCATCTCTGTTCTCGCCCGGCCCGCTCCCAGGAACGGGAATGGGCGACGTCCTGGTGCTGCGGTCGGACGGAGTAGTGTCTCTGAAGGAGGAAGCTGAAGTAAAAGTTGATTCTTTCAGCTGTCAATCAAACTGCTCCAGTCAGCAGGAAGTCTTGCAAATGTTTGTCTGGGAAAAATAATCTTCATTATAGTCTTTCTTCTCATTCATTTTAATTACTTTGGGGGGTCATGATTTGATTTGAAGACTTGAAGAAACAAAAGACAGAAAAAATACGTGTAAAGTCAAATAAAAGACATTCAAATCCTCGAAATTTAAATATTATCATCAGAAGGTTATTTAAATAAAAATACTGTGATAAGAAACATAACTGATGACTTGAGCAAATTTTGATGATTCATCTTTAACCACAGAGCAGTTTGTCAGCTGGGAAGCATCGCTAACAATTTACAGAGGAACATTAAAATGTAAAACCCTATCATTTAAAACACACACACACACACACACACACACACACACACACACACACACACACACACACACACACACACACACACACTCTTCCTTTCTCACATCAGCTGTGGTTTAGTTTCCAGTGTGACCGTCGCAGGAGTCGACTCCTAAATTAAAATGAGAAGTCTCCGCTCGCCGCCTCACACTGCCCTGTAGCTGCGTGTCCTCCGGGCACCCAAAGTGTCATGGCAACCGTACGGCAGCCACGGTAACGGCAGGCTCATTTTCATACTGATGAGGCGAGTTGCCGGGGAGGCCTGATGCTGCCGCCGGTCGTCTCTCCTCTCCGGTGTCGCCCTGAAAATTTAATGACCTTCTTTCTCTGCTTCTCAGTTTTCTCCTCTTTGCTCTTTCCGTGTGTGTGTGTGTGTGTGTGTGTGTGTGTGTGTGTGAGTGAGTGTGTGTGTGTGTGTGTGTGTGTGTGTGAGTGAGTGAGTGTGTGTGTGTGTGTGTGAGTGAGTGTGTGTGTGTGTGTGTGTGTGTGTGTGTGTGTGTGCGTGTACGTGCCATCAGTCTCAACTTCAGCTGTTCAAACAGACACACAGTTAATACAGGAGGAGAACAAAGGATGTCATTTTGAAGAAGGGAGGGTTTTTTTAAGGGATGTATTTTTATTCGTGTGGACGACCTCCGCCCGTCTGCTCCTCCTGGACTCATCAGGTGTGCAGCCTACTTCTTTTTTTAAACAGGCGAGCCGTACTTTATTTTAATTTAACGAATTTTAGCTGGTCTACGCGCTGACAGGAAGTCGAGAAACAAGTGAGGGGAAGTTGGACGCCGGGAACGAACCTTGAGGTGTCAGAAAGAAAGAGCTGGGTGTCTCTGAAACCTGCTGCAGGATGCATGATGCTCGTCCTGCGTGCGTTCTGATTGGACGAAGTGCAACAAGCGTTCTGACGCGATTAATGGCCGAGTCGCGGTCAACAGGACGACATTACCGACCTAAAAGAAATGTGCTGCCGGTTTTTTTTAGTTTTTTTTTTTTACTTTGGAATCATTTCTTTTATTGTGAAAGAGACAAAAAGCTTTCTCGTATCACATGACCACGTCACTCACTTCCTGCTCTTCCTCTGCTCCCGTTTTTGTTTTTAGGAGGACGAGGCCCGAGAGGAGGAGAACGGGAGGATCGAGCCGGTCGGCCGAGCCGACTCCTGCGTGGACCACACACCTGTCAGGTCGCTAGAGTAAGTCTCTGATATCACTGATAATCAATAATCCATCATCAACTCACAGGAGAGAGACGGGTGACCACTGATGAATTTGAAGGACTTTGACTGCAGAAATTCATTGACATGTTTTGAGTGTTTGAAGGTTTAAAGCGGATGATTCAGGAGAGACGATACAAACTACTAGAATGGTCGAATTTGAGTTTAATTACATTTGAGATGAATTAATTGATTCGAAGTTACCGCAAATTTTCTTGTTAACTTTATTGAATTAAAGCAATCGAAATGCAGATTATTGACACGAGCATGTGCAGCTCCGGTTCTCCAACAAATAACACAACACCGTCTTCAGATCTCTGCAATCAACCTGGTCGCCGTGTTATTGATCAGAATAATGACCAAAAGTAAAAAACTTTCATCAGCTGTCACCTCCTCGTCTTCACATCGAGCTCTTTAAAATGTCGCCCGGCAGCTTCTGTACCGACGTCCAGGTTTGTTTGTGGAAAATCTCATTTTCCGTGCCGCTCTCCTGATTTCCATAATTGTGTTCAGTGGGAGCAGAGTGATGGTCGCCTCGCCGTCGGAGAGCTCTCCCACGCACCAACCCGCTCAGCGCCTGTTATTAACAACTCTGTTTTGTTGTGTTATTTTTGCTCCGTTTGCATGCTTCCAGTTTAATATGCAGGTACGGCTTTATTATTATTATTATTATTCCTCTGATTTTTCCCGCCGACCGCAGCTTCTCCCGCCTCTTCGCTGTCAACGATGGGCCCCGCTCTCCCCGAGCTAATCACAGTCATTGTGTCGGAGAGCCGGGAGCGGATCAGACGTGGCGTCTTGTGAAATATACGAGACGTTTGGCAGAGAAACAAATAGCTGCGACTGTTTTCTGCTTTTAGAGGGTCAGAGAGCGTCAGCGGCGTATTTACATACAGCACACGGCTTCGGCGGAAATTCACCCGTCTGAGTGGAGGATGAAGCTCGCATTTAATTCTGTCTCCCATTATTAGCTCCGTCCTGTCGCTTCGCTCATCTTCCGCTCTCCAGACATGAAAGACGAATCTCCTGTGAACTCTTTGAACAACTTTGTTTGAACGGTTTTGGTTTGCGGTGCTTTTCATCTGCACGTCTGCTGGACGACATCAAACCTGCTCCGACGACGTGTCTTCACAGTTCAGATCGGTGTTTCCCCGTCGGTGGACAGCCTGGCAGAGGATGATGGATGATGGATGGATGATGGATGATGGATGGATGGATGGATGGATGATGGATGATGGGTGGATGGATGGATGGATGGATGGATGGATGGATGGATGGATGGATGGATGGATGGATGATGGGTGGATGGATGGATGGATGGATGATGGATGGATGGATGGATGGATGATGGATGATGGGTGGATGGATGGATGGATGGATGGATGATGGATGGATGGAGGATGGATGGATGATGGATGGATGGATGGATGGATGGATGGATGGATGATGGGTGGATGGATGGATGGATGGATGGATGATGGATGGATGGATGGATGGATGATGGATGGATGGAGGATGGATGATGGATGGATGGATGGATGGATGGATGATGGATGGATGGAGGATGGATGGATGATGGATGGATGGATGGATGGATGGATGGATAGATGGATGGATGGATGGATGGATGGACGGATGGATGGATGATGGATGGAGGATGGATGGATGATGGATGGATGGATGATGGATGGATGGATGGATGATGGATGGATGATGGATGGATGGAGGATGGATGGATGATGGATGGATGGATGGATGGATGGATGGATGGATGGATAGATGGATGGATGGATGGATGGATGGATGATGGATGGATGGATGGAGGATGGATGATGGATGGATGGAGGATGGATGGATGGATGGATGGATAGATGGATGGATGGATGATGGATGGATGGAGGATGGATGGATGATGGATGGATGGATGGATGGATGGATGATGGATGGATGGATGATGGATGGTGCGTTTTATAAAAGCTGATGTTGTGGTCTGATTGACAGTTTGACTTGGAGGTTCGTCCATTAATATCTGAACACATTTCATCAACTCTTTTAACGTTCACCTGTCCTTGAGGCTCCGCCCCCTTCCTTAATCAAGCAGACTTCAGCCGAGCACAGAAACCGAAAAACTAGCGCGACTTTGTTCTGCAGAGAAACACATTTTCTGGATGTTTTGGGTGAACGTAGCTCAACGTCCTGTCAGGAGGACTTTCTTTATTTTTCTCTGAACATTTCAGAGGTTTTCTAACAGAGCAGAAGAAGATATATTCATCATTTTGATGTTTATATTTACTTTGCTGTTGGTTCGACTACAAGCAGAAAGAAACAGTAATGTTGATGTCCGAACAGGCGTCCGGTGTCACGCTTCATAATTCCAGCTTTAAAAGGTCAGTTCAGCTCTTCAGATATGAACAACGCCGTCAGATTATAAAGTAAAGCACAAAGTATTCAGACGCACGCTGAGACTCAGTGTGTGTGTGTGTGTGTGTGTGTGTGTGTGTGTGTGTGTGTGTGTGTGTGTGTGTTCCCCTCATGTGTGTCTGATTTATTTGGATCACTCTGTTTTATTATATTTTCTGTTTGTCTCCTCGAACACCTTCTGCTTTTATTTCTGTATTTCCACCTCTCTGTTGTTGTTGTCATCACATGATTTATTTGTTTCTTTGCCTCACTTCCTGTTTTTTGTTTTTACCCACATGGTGTCACCCCCCCCCCCCCCCTTCCCTCTAACCATCCGTCCGTCCATCCGACCGTCTGTCTCCCAGAGACATTGTCAAACTGGTGGAGGTGTCAAACGACGGTGGGCCGCTGGGGATCCACGTGGTGCCTTTCAGTGGCAGAGACCGCAGGTAAACTATATATACTGGACAGACAGACAGGAGGACAGTGTCCACAAGGAGGGGACACAGAAAAAAAAGACCTTTAAATGCTTTAAAATTCATCTCTTAAGAACTTAAACACTTTAAAAAATATATTAAAATCAGCTACAGATGTGTTTAAAGAGTGAATCGTACAAAATGATTCGAAAATAATTATTTTATAAAAAGAAAAACTGCATATCCTTTATTAAAAACTGTTCCTGTTATAAGTTCATTTACTTTTACTGACTGTATTTATTCAGAGAACAATTGGTCTTTTTTTTTAAGCTTTTCACTTCTAGTTTTAATGTTTTTCATACCGGCGGTTCTAAAGTTTTTTTTTAAAGAAAAATAAAATTCCCCACTTATTCCACTTAGCTGAAGACTCGTCAGATTTATTGTAGACTCATTAAAGAAATGTGTTTTTGTTACATTTTATGTTTTTAAGTGTGTTAATTTGGGGCTTTGAAGTGTGTTGCATCAACTCACACACACACACACACACACACACACACACACACACACACACACACACACACACACACACACACACACACACACACACACACACAGCATCATGAAACCATTTGCCAGTTTATAGCGATCAATCATTGTTGTTTAGGGTTTGCAGGTGACCGTCATATTTCTCTCCATGTGGTTGCTGTCACATCAGCTTTACACAATTCAAAGAAAACACAGAGCAGTGCTCACAATACACACACACACACACACACACACACACACATCTATACAACACACATCTATACAACACACACATGGAACAAAGCTGTGAAGGAATTAGAAGAATTTCCCGTCTGGTTTGAATCTAACCGGAGAGGTGTGGCGTTCGGAGTGAAGCTTCGTTTTCAAACCTCGGAGAAAGTTTTTCGGCCAGTTTCAGCTTCGTCTCATATTTAATATTATTTTTATAAAGCCGAGATACTTCCTGCCGCCGGCCAGCTGCAGCTTTATGCACGACTCACAAACACCGACTCCAAACTCTCTGCTGCACTTTATTGAAAAATCAAGATCGTCTCACTCTTTTCTCTCTCGGCCCGACTTAATCAACCTAAAAGCACATTTATAATACACTTTTCTTTTTATTGGGGAAACGTCAGTTTGGGCGTCGCACCAAGATCAAGACGGCTTTCATCAGAGAAATGGGCCTCCGCGGCAAATCACATTGTGTTCTCGCTCAAATTCAATCAGCCAAATTGTCTCTGAACTTTCTCCACTCCTGAACTTTTCTAACCCGCTCTGTAATCACATTCCCATTCATATTGAGTTATGAAGCCCGAGGCGAGGGCGAGTATTAAACACCCCCGAAATCAGCCCGCTTCACCTGGGCGACGCGCTGGTACGCCGCTCGGACACGGACGAAGCACCGAGGCGGACCGGATTAGGGTCTCCTCCGTCTCCTCCGTCTCCTCCGTCTCCGCCGTCTCCGCCGCCCGCGGTTGATTTCCCTCCTCTGATTCTGCTCTTTAATCCTCCGAGCGTCCTTTCCAGGTGACGTTAGCCTCTCGCCGCCGCGGTGCGGGATTCGTAAACCAGTTGGTCACGCCAGATTACAGAGCGACAAACGTTGCAGCTCGAGTGCTCCGCGGGGATAGACCCCCCCCCCCCCCCCCCCCACCTCACCCCGACGCCACCGAGTTTATTTGAATGCAGGAAAATGAACACGTGGCCTCTAACGCACCCCGATGCAGACGACACCGTCGTCCCACAGTTTAATGAGATGAAGAAGAAGCATGTTAGATGCTGCAAAAGGTTGCGTAATAAACCCGCATCATGAGGTCAGGAGGCGTTAAAATAGAAACGATGTCACCGAACATTCAGACTCGTCGGAGTCTCGTTATTTGCAGGGAAAGTCACGCGTGTATTTCCTTCCTTTTTTTTTTTTTTTACCTCCTTTTCCTGACAACACTATAAAACATCTACACGGGAACCTCCGGACCTCGTCTCCGCTCGCATCCTCTTGACGTGACCTTCTGACCTGTTTCAGGACTCTTGGCTTGTTGGTCAAGCGTCTGGAGCGAGGCGGCAAGGCGGAGCAGCAGACCCTGTTCCAGGAGAACGACTGCATCGTCCGGATCAATAACGGAGACCTGAGAAACATCCGATTCGAACAGTAAGCCGCTGAGCTCCGCTGCTCCCTGGACTTCCCTCCTTCCGGTCCTAAACTCTGTTTTTTTTTTTACCCTCCTCTCTGCCTTGCAGGCTCCTCTGCTGCCTGTCAGCGTGCTAAGCTAAGCTCTCCCTCGTTAACTGCCCTCCTCCCTCTTCCATTCACAACCAGCTCTCCTCTCTGCTCCTGCTGAGAGTAACAGGAACAACGCCGCTAACACTCACTGCTTGTGTTCTTCGGCCTCCTCCTAACCAAACCTCCTTCTTCCAGATCCTGTGTGATGCATGCTTCACCTTCTGTTTACTCCGAAATGCAGCGATGCATTCATGTGTTTTAATTCAATACGTTTTGATACATGTATGTTTTCTAAATGTAAAGCTCCACCCACACGATGACCTCATACAGGTACTTAATGATGATGCATTACTCTCCCAAAGGATGCAACATGGGAGTCAATGGAAATGTAGGAATTCAAAAAAATGTATTATGGACACAGAAACCAGAGATTCAAGCAAAGCTGCTATTCGAAATTCACTATCAGATTTTTAATCGAAGGTTTTTGCCTCCACATCATTATTATTTATGTTCTGACGGAGTTCCACACAGAACTTTCTGAGGCTTCCAGTTTCCAGACATCTAATACCGGGAACTTTTTACCTGCAAAACTCTGGAGCCCTGAAAGCTACTTCATGGAAAACAGCTTTTAGGCGCATTACCGCCACCTTCTGACGGGAGTAACGCAGTGCAACGAGGCACCGGAAAAACGTTTTGTAGATTATAACAAATATTTGAAATTCGTGTCCCAAACTATCCAAAACATCCGTAATTTTACATGTATTTGTCGCGGTATTTTGCCAAACGGATATTTTAAATTTGACTTCAGTAGAAATATCTCGAAACGCCGTCACTGTATTCTGGAGGAACCAAAGAAGATGCTGTTTACTATTTTTTCACAGGAAATGTTTCTTTGGAAGACAAAAATTTAGCAAAACAGAAGTTCACTTAAACCAGAACTGTCTGTTTGGGTTTGTGAAGTTTATCTGAACCAGCCCTCTTTTGTTAATCACAGGCTGTCGGAGCCGTGAGTTATGTGAAGGGAACAAGGCTTCCATACATGTCGTTACCAGTTGCTCTGGTTATTTAACAGTGTTTTGATAAGGGAGCAGATTACATCTCGTCTGGCCTGAAATCGTAAAGATGCCGTGACACGACCGTTCTCCGGGAACGCCGGCCGTGGCTGAGAAAACGGGCCGGGAATTTCACAAAGAAATTCCTCAGTGATCCGGGTTTCGGTTGTGGATCCTGAGGCTCGGCCACGAAAACCCCCAAACGTCCGTTCAGCTGTCAGGAGTTGGAGGAGGAAGAAGAAGTGTGCTTTATTGAAACAGGTGGCGCTAACGAGGCGCTTTTACAGGCCGCAGACAGCAGACATGAGTTTCCGTTCACACCTGCTGCACACCGGCTCGCACCGAAGGGGCTTTTAAAAGAGGATTTGGTGCGAACGACCCGGCGGATCGGGGTCTCCTTCATCTGCAGCCAAATGAGGAGATTATGAGACGGAGCTGTCGGGGAGGATCGTCTCCTTTTTAGAGCCGCTCACGCTGGCAATAAGTATCAATTAACATGTCGGTGTTCAGGTGGGCGAAGATGGATCTTAGATATAGCACGGCTGTGTGTGTGTGTGTGTGTGTGTGTGTGTGTGTGTGTGTGTGTGTGTGTGTGTGTGTGTGTGTGTTGCATCTGATTAACTCTGGATGAATCCGGTCAGTGGGATAATGGACTTCCTCTGGTCTCCACCTTCCTCCCTCTGTCTCCGTCCCAGAGCCCAGAACATGTTCCGGCAGGCCATGCGTTCTCCGGTCATCATGTTCCACGTGGTGCCGTCGTCCATGAAGACCCACTACGAGCAGCTGTCCCACGCCGAGAGGAACCCGGCGTACGCCTCGGGACGCTTCAGCCCCGACTCGCTGAGCGGCAGCACCGTGTCCGCCGTCGACCACACGCCGCAGAGGATGTCCCGGCACGGCTCCCAGTCGCACCCCCCACCCCCACCCCCACCCCGACCCGACGGACGGCTGCCCGCCTCTCACACACCCGGCCGTCTCTGCAGCCAAGCCCCCGTTAGGCCACACCCACTCGCCGCAGAGGGGGATGAACTCCACCCCGACGGGAGGTTTCACAAAAAAAGTGGGGAGGAAGCTCAACATCCAGCTGAAGAAAGGTGAGAAGTCTGAACTCGGAGGGTTTTTGTGATTGTTGCGATCAGAAATCTTTGATTTTTAAGTGAGTTTTTAGCTTAAAATTGTGGGAATTTGAAAAATGAGATTTGTTTTGTTTTATTTGGTGATGAAAACAGGAGCAGAGTCGTTCTGACTGGAAACGAGGAGTTCATTTCCTTAACGAAGCCAGTTTTATTTAAAAAGATTTACTTTATGACGTTAATACTTTCAGCACAGATTCTGCTGACGGCTTTTTTTGCAGAAAAAAATTGCGGGAATTAAAAACAATTTTAAGCTCCTGCAAATATTGCTTGAATCTGCGTTAATTATTGCGAACGTGAGATTTCCTGCAGGTATCCTGTTCCAGGTTTGCGGTGCACTCATCCTTCAGCTTTCTGTGTTTCAAACCTTGAAAGACATTTTAAACTTCTATGATCAGGGAAGTTTAAAATGTTGTTATTGCAGGAAAAACAAAGTGGTCTCGGTCCCGACATGATGTATTACATCATTTTGTTTTTGAAGCATCATCTTGATTCTTTCCAGAGGGGCCATGAAAGTCTCCCTTCATGCATTGCATTTATGTATTTTCTTCGCCTTCATATTTCAACTGAACAAACACATCAAAAACAAGAGAAGGAACATTTTGTTGAGATAAAAGCGCACAAGCGTGCAGAACGGGAGCGCTGATGTAACCGTCTCAAAAACACGCCAACAAGTTGGTGAACAGCAGGCGGCGGAACCGAACCGGATCCGGTGGCGGGAACACGCAGCAGAATAACGATGCGAGGTCGAACCTCCTCGGTGGAGACTTTGACTGACAGCTGGAGCAGGTGGTGCAAACCTCTGCCAGCGGGATTGCAGGTGTCGCCGCCAGGTCTCGGGGCCGCGGAGCTCGTTGCTAAGCAGCCGCCGGTCTCCGCGACACCGTTAAACGCCGCGGCGGGGAGTCGGACGGCGGCCGCACCGTATGCCCGCCGAAGGTCTCGCCGTGTGGTCGGACTGGGACGAAGCCAGAACATAAGACCTTAAAAACGGCCAGCTGCTCGTCGGACGCTGGGAGATGTTTCCTCTCGTCCTCCTGCTTGCTTTACAAAATCGGAGCTCTGCTGTGCTCACAGTCAAAGATGTTATCTCTCTCTCCTCGTCCCACCTTTTCGTTTGCCGTCGTTGGAGCAGACACTCGCCGGGATTACCAGCGATTCCCGAGAGGGCCGTTTTGGCTCATCTGTTTTGTTTTGAGTGCCGACTTTAAGCCCGCGGCTTTGAGCGCAGATTAAACTCCCCGCATTGTTTATGTGCTCGAATCAGACGCCGGCGCTCCTCCACATAAAAAAAAACAAAACCTCGGCAAGTATCAAAATCAATCAGAGAATCCCATTCTGCACAGGAAATTGCTTAGGTATGTCTTAATCAAGCTAATGGGAGTTTTAAAGATCCTCCTCCCTTTTTAAAAGCCGGGAACTCGACAGGCATTTACCGGTGAGCATAATTCTGCACCTCTGCTGCCTGCGGGAAGTTGATTGGCTCATCAATGCAGCGGATTAGGAAGAGGAAACAGAAAGTGTTGTGCTGTTCTGTTGCATCAGCTCAGTCAGACAGGCAGCGAGGATTAAGGCCGTTACTCTGATACAGCAACGAGGCTCCTTATTGTTCTTATATTAACTGGGTTTACACATATTGTCACTTGAAACGGTTCCTTTCCAAAGCTCTCTGGAGAACATGCCTGCAGTCACTTGATCCCGGCTGTCGGACGTGATGTCTGTGCAGGAGGAGCTTCTTAAGATGTTAATAGCACACCATGTTTTTCAGTTTCTGGCTTCAGTTAAAGTATTAAAGTCTTCAGGTTTTAAACGCAGTCACCTTTCCTCCCGATATATCCCGCTTTAATTACCTCTTCATAAACCTGGTACAGCTGCGTGCTGACAGGATGCAGGATTTCTCTTCATTTCCTGAGTTTAAGTCGCCTCATAAGAGGAAATTGTTTGTTTGTTTGGTGTGTTGTGAACGCGGCTGATATCAGACGGCGGTTTCTTAACGCTTCGTAACGATTCTCTCTGGAAGCGGAAAAAAACCTGCAAACGTACAGCAGCTAAATCACATCCGCTCACGTCAGCGTGGATTAATAAACTCAGACGGATCCGCGGCATCGAAGGATATTACAGACAGAAGTCCAGGTCACAGGAAACACCAGGAGCAGCGTCATTACTCTCTCTGCAGGCAGGTGGCGCTACCAACTGCTGCAGGAGATGTAGACATGAAAGATCTGTGAAAGAGATGCAGTTCAACACACCGAATAAGATATCCACCTGTCACAGGTGAACACCGTCGTCCATCAACACTTAAAGAATGCACGAAGGTAAACTGACGTGAAGTCAAACATTCCCGGTTGTAAGCGCCGATTTCAGAGCGTCACCGTCTACGTTGTGACGTGTTACTGACTAATTCCTGAAAACAAATGTAGGAGTTACTTCATCCGGGATTCAACAGCAGCCTCACTTATTGATGTCGAATGGAATTATTTATTCTGAAACACTTGAGCTGCCGTTTAGGTCATAAATCCAGAAAGCAGTTTTTCTACGTGTACGTGAGAAGAAGTAGTTTGTGTGCGATCTGTCTTGATTGACGGCCTGAACGTCTCCCTGACAGTCGGTCCGGTCTCCTCTGCTGTACGACCCTGCAGGAAAACCCACATATGAAGGTTTTCTAATAAAAACTTGAGCCGCTGATTAGATAAATAATGAACATTAAATGTCCCTCCGGCCTCTTTATTAAACAATCCTCAAATATCTTCACGTATGTGATCCAGGAGAACCAGCTGACCCTTCTTCCCTTTTTCCTCCCGCAGGTCCCGAGGGACTCGGCTTCAGCATAACGTCGCGGGACGTTCCCATCGGAGGCTCGGCGCCCATCTACGTGAAGAACATCCTGCCTCGGGGAGCCGCCATCCAAGATGGCCGCCTGAAGGCCGGAGACCGGCTGCTGGAGGTGATGCTCGCAGCGGTGCAGACCGAACGTCAGAATGAAATACGTGTCGAACGCACACCGGCCGTCTGGACATATTAAAGTCCCAACGAATTCATTTTAAAGCAACTGTTTTAAAAACTGAAACCGTGCGTCCTGTGATGAAATCAAAGCGCCGTGTTTTCATTCTGTATCTCGTGCAGCGAACGCAGAGCGGCTTTTTGAAGTTGCATCATCCCACTTTGCATAAAGGATTTACACTGAGCGGCGCTTATTCCACAAAAACTTTGAATCCTTTTATCCTCATGTTTTTCTCATTTTCAAACTGTTTGAACTGAAACGTTGATCAGCTCAACAAATTAGAAAAAAAACAAAAACGCCTGCAACTTTGATCAAATAAAATGTGAAGTTCTGCTGCTTTTTTTTTCTTTCTGGTTTAAAACATCAAAATAAGAAAAAAAAAAAATCAAACAGTTTGAATATTTCCAAAGAATATAAAGTGAAGACATGAAACCGAATGGTGGCGTTTTGTGGTTCAGGTGAACGGCGTGGACCTGAATGGGCGGACCCAGGAGGAGGTGGTGTCGCTGCTCCGGGCCACGCCCATGGGCGGAGCCGTGTTCCTGCTGGTGTTACGCCAGGAGGAAACCTTCCTGCCACGGGAAGCGGTACGTCTGTTATCTCTGCACCTCCTTCGACTCCTCATCTCACATCATGACACACACACACACACACACACACACACACACACACACACCTCCTCCAAGGAAACCTCAAAAGCTCCATCTTCTCTCTTCACCTCCATCTTCCTTTTCCTTCAGTCTTTCTTCATCTCTCGCCCCCCTCCTCCTCCTCCTCCTCCTCCTCTTCCTCCTCCTCCCCTCCCGCCTCCTTTCATCCTCCTTCTTCCCGGCCTTTGTTAGCTAACCCTTCCCTGTGTCCGTGTCTCCATCTCTCTCTGGCTGTGTCTTGGATTGATGGATGTGGGGTTGGACAGACAGAGGTGGAGCAGGTAGGACAGAGGTGGAGCAGGTAGGACAGAGGTGGAGCAGGTAGGACAGAGGTGGAGCAGGTAGGACAGAGGTGGAGCAGGTAGCAGGCCGAGGGTGGAGAAAGAAAAGAAACACGCTTGGCTTGAATATCAATCAGCCATATTACACCATACAAGCAACAGTTCACCTCTCTGAGTGTGTGTGGGTGGGGGTGGGGGGGTGGAGGGGGGGGGGGGTGTGCTGCTGTCACTCCGTCTGGGCAGATGCCACTCGCAACTTCCATGATTCATGCGAGCTGATGCTAATTCAGCCGCTCGGTTTTGTTCCGACGGTTCTCTCGTGGAGGTCGTGTTTCTCCACGAAGCCAGATGTTCCACTTCATCATCTGCGCAGCAGAAAACGGTTTTGATGTGTTTGGAGTCGACTCAAACTTGTTTGATTAAGAAGTGTGAGCTCTTAATGGGCGAGACGAAAACAAGGCTCCGCTGCTTTTTCTTTTTTCTTCTTTCTTCTGTTGAGCGTGCAGAAGGGCGACCGGCCGAGGCTGCAGGCGAGCTTTAAATCACGCCGGTGTTTACTGGATGATTCTCTGCTATCTCTGCAGCTCCACGAGCCGGCTCTAACACCCGACTTATTGAGTACCAGCGTGAGTTACAGCGGCGAACGGCCCTAAATCCCTCCCTGCACCGTCGTAAAAACGGCCTCTCCTCCATTAGAGGCACAAACAGCCATTCGCCGGAAAGTGGTGTCAATCAAACGGCGGATTGGTGGCAATTATCACAGCGAGGGATGCAGATGAGGCCGTCGGCCGGCTGTCGCCGCGGGCCGAGTTAGACGAGCGGAGCTGCCTCGCCGGTCGATTCTCATCTTTAGATTAGAGCCGAGTCCGTCTGACGCTGCAGAGCTGCTCGTTGGACGGCAGGATTTATTTGATCTGTGTTTATCAGACGGAGAAAGTGGGAAGAGAACGGCACCCCGGGGAGACGAGGTCCAACGCACCAAACGAGCAGCTCAACTCTATTACGGGTCTCAGAGCTCATAGAGACGCAACAGCAGCCAGTTAACATAAATATAACGGCAGCACATAACTGCATGGATAAATGAAGCTAAAATAATGAGGAAAACTGGATTGTAAGAGTAAACAAACTGGATTGTAAGAGTAAACAAACTGGATTTTAAGAGTAAACAAACTGGATTGTAAGAGTAAACAAACTGGATTGTAAGAGTAAACAAACTGGATTTTAAGAGTAAACAAAACTGGATTTTAAGAGTAAACAAACTGGATTTTCTGAACTTGTTTGGATTCAAAATGTCCGTTATTAAGTTTAATGAATGAAAGCTAATGCAGAGTAATGAAAAACACAAAGTCAGCAGCTGTTTTATTACTGCAGGTGGAACACACCTGAGCAGGTACGAATATATGAAAATAGTCTGATAAAGAGATTTTAAAAGCTATTCAGGTTTCATTAATGCACTAATCCGCATAAAATCACATTAAGGCTCAAAAAGACCTTCAACATCTCATCTTTAAATGATGTTTAGTTCCAGAGAAAACTACACTTAGTAATCAGCTGTGAATACAAATGTCATTTAAATCATTTTCTATTTTCCCAAATAGTTTTTTTCCCCCCAAAGAGCCGAAGATGAGATTTAATGTGTAACGATGGAAAAATGACGGACACTCAAGTTTCTCATTTGCAAATTTTTTTCTTTTTTTTTCATAACTTCCTGTTGGTTTTTTTAAAAGATGACTACTGAGCGCTCGCTCATGTCAAAGCGATTGGGATCAACCGAAATCCTCTCTGTGGGTTTCGTAGAGGCAGAACAGTGAGAGGACGAGGTGGAAATTACCCAGCAGCCACTGCTCCTCCGTCTGCTGAGCTCCATCACCTTCACATCCTCATCCTCCCACAGCTTCTCCTGTCGTCACATTTTTCAGTTTCTGTGAATAAATATGTTTTGCTTGATAACTTTTTGGTTTCTTCTGCCCCCTCCCCTTCCCCTCTCCTCCCCCCTCCCTCCTCCCCCTCCGTCCTCTAGACCGCCGAGCCCCAGATGCAGTGCCCCCGAGATTTGGTAAGCCTCCACCCCGACACTAGCCCGTAGTTACAAACCCGAACCTCCTCCTCCACCTTTATAACAGCTCCCCGCTGCACGGAAACGCAGCGAACCGGCTGCAGCTGCACGCTCGCACGTCCCGCGCTAATAAACTCGCTGCGTAATCAAGAGTGCGAGTCACATCGTGGAGTCGCTCTAACAAACCCGCAGCTCCTCCGGTTTGATCTGCGGCTCCGTTTGCTCCCTCGCTGCCCTCGGAGCGTCGTCTGTCAGCGGAGGTGGAAACACACGGGAGTGTGCTTTTATTTGTTGGCGGTGGATGAGGTCGTCCGTCTGGCCTTCTCGCTGCAGACTCACTGTTGATGTGAGCAGAATAACAAGTGTGTTTTACTTCATGAGGGGAAAAAAGACGCCGGCTGTTCGTGGCACTGACTTTTAACAGCTTTAATACATGACACCGTGTGTGTGTGTGTGTGTGTGTGTGTGTGTGTGTGTGTGTGTGTGTGCGTGCGTGCGTGTGCGTGTGCGTGTGCTAGAAGCCCTCGTCATACGGTATGTAATCTAACATGTGATGTAACTGTGGGAGGACCTACGGCGTCTCAGCCTCCGTCGCTGCAGTCGTTAAAAGCTCATCTGTTTTTACTGCTCGTATTAAAAAGCTCTTCGCTCCTCCATAACTCTGCATTAACGCCGCACACTTCATCTTCATCTTCTTCATCTTCTTCTTCCGTCTCCACATCTGGCCGTAGCTTTAGGTTACATCTGGCCCGGCGCAGGTAATCGGTTGCGTTCGACGTGGCGCGTTAGAAGCGTAATTGGCCGGTAAATTTGATTGGCAGTTGTACCTGCCAGCTGCGCCGATGATCATTGGTCGTGAAGACGGCGGGACGGTGATGAGTGTTGTGACTGCAGCCGGCGCGTTTCAGGTGTTCAGACGTGTTCAGACGAGACGACGCGTATCATCAGAATCAGAATCAGAATCAAAATCAGAATCAGAATCAGAATCAAAATCAGAATCAGAATCAGAATCAGTGCAGAGAAACACATCCAGGACATCAGATTAGTAGTTGGTGAACCACTTTTGGATGCTTTGTACTTTTGCATTCAAGGTACACGACACAGGAAGTGACCATATTTGGACGAACTCCTCTCCTCCTCTCTCTCCTTTCCCCTCCCCTCCCCTCCTCTCTCTCCTCTCTCCTCTCTCCTATCTCCTCTCCCCTCTCTCTCCTCTCCTCTCCTCTCTCTCCTCTCCCCTCTCTCCTCTCCCCTCTCCTCTCTCTCCTCTCCCCTCTCTCCTCTCCTCTCTCTCCTCTCCCCTCTCTCTCCTCTCCCCTCTCTCCTCTCCCCTCTCTCCTCTCTCCTCTCCCCTCTCCCCTCTCTCCTCTCCCCTCTCTCCTCTCCCCTCTCTCTCCTCTCCCCTCTCTCCTCTCCCCTCTCTCCTCTCTCCTCTCCCCTCTCCCCTCTCTCCTCTCCCCTCTCCCCTCTCCCCTCTCTCCTCTCCCCTCTCTCCTCTCTCTTCTCCCCTCTCTCCTCTCCCCTCTCCCCTTTCTCCTCTCTCCTCTCTCCTCTCTCCTCTCCTCTCTCTCCTCTCCCCTCTCTCTCCTCTCCCCTCTCTCCTCTCTCCTCTCCCCTCTCCCCTCTCCCCTCTCTCCTTTCTCCTCTCTCCTCTCCCATTCCCGGAACATCAGCCACAATAATGGATTCAGAACCTTTCTGATGTTATCTGCTGTCAGACGCCTCATTTCAAACATCTCGCCACCAAAAACAACAACAACAACCACCGTGATGGTGTCGATCTGTCGAGGCAAACAGGGCAGCTTTTAACGGATCCATTTTCAACTTCAAAATATCTTTCTAGGAAATAATTATTTCATTATTCCGAAATATCAAATCAAAAATATTTAATTCATATTCTCATCAAACAATGAATGTGAATTCTCAGGATTGATAAGCTGGCAGCAGACTTAATGCGCCTTAATGCATCTTAAGTGCATGTATTGATCTATTTATGTGTTCGTACAGCGCAATTAGCGACGTAAAAAAGAAAAGCAACAAAGTACGTCGTCAGCTTTCAGACCTGCTGAGTTTTTTGTTGTTGTTGTTGTTGTTTTGCACGGTGTGACCGCCATCGAGGACGAAACACAATCGGTGGATTTGGACCTGCTTCAGTCATGGTTAGAATAAAAAGCCGGCGGTGGGGACGACATTTACACCTCATGTTAAACACTCATTGGTCCACTGTCCCCTCCCGTCCACCCTGTATTGACTCTGTGTCTCCGTCGTGTCTAACCTGTTGACCTGCTCTCCTTCAGCATCCGAGGCAGCCTGCGACAGCCGGGAAACCCCATTGGCTGATTGAGGTAACTGCTGCATGACATCACCAGCTTTGGCCATTGTGCTGTATAACGGGAGGAGGTGGGGGGGGTAGGTGGGAGGGGGGGGGGGGGGGAGTCATCAAACGCAAATGAGATCCTTTGGGTGGCTGCACAAATAGACTGGCAGTCGTTTAGGCGATCCATTGCTCTGCCAATGGTGTGTAAAAACAACAACAACACTTTGTTGGGTTTTTTCTCTGCAGCTTCAGTTCTCATTGTGTCTCTTGTTGCTTCTCTTCATCTCTTTGTTTCCTCCCTTTTCTCTCCCACACACTTAAGACACACTTTTAAGACCTAAATCCCCCCCCTCCTCCTCCCCCCTCCCCTCCCTGCACCTGGCTCCTACAATGGAAGCTGATCAAAGGCATCCGTCTTTACATGCCTGCTCTGATAGTCCCCATAATGGGCCCATAACGTTGAACATTCAGCTCCATTGTTTACGCCATTAGTCACGGAGGCTTATGGAAAATTACTGCGATGCTATATTGAAAAGCCATCAGCGGCAGCGGCGGTAATGCTGCAGCAACAGCATGCCAAGATGCTATCTGTCACACGTTTCCTCTCCTGCCTGCACGACGGAGCCGTTATGAAACAGTAATGTGTTGATGATGAAGGATTTGTGGACCGTGTGATGAAGCGTTCGCAGCGGTGACACAGCAGGCGTGATGCTCCGGTAATGTTTGACATCAGCTGTCTGTAGGTGCGGCGCCGTCGCGTCGGATCGTCGCAGTAGGTGTTTAATTTTTACTGCAGACCTCAGAGCTGTTGCATTAATACGACATAATCATTTCATTTACAGCTCGACGAGGTCGGGGTGGGAACTCTATTAGCTTAAGTTTGCAAAACACAATATCATCAGGGCTCGACGCGTCGAAGCTATTGTGCAAAACATCAATGTGGCATTATGGGAAAATAAGTAATATGAAGAAATGTGTCAGTTTATGTGATCGTAATGACAAATTACTTAATTTAGGTACAATATCTCACAACAAAATGATGATTTTAGGATTATTTGTCATATTTCATGTCAACATCTTTGCTGAAGAACATTTTGTCGACTGTAGAAGTGTTAAGAGGATTTTTCGAGCTTCCATGATCTGCAACGATATTTCCAACTCGAGCAATGCAAAACATTTTCCATCAGGTGGCAGTTTATTGGTTCAGAACAAAGACAAGTCCTCTTATTTAACGTGTAAAAGTTTGGTACCCATTAACACTGATTTCTTTAAATTCAACTTCTATATTAAGACAAAAGTATAAAAAGCAAATAATTACTGGAATCAAGTTAGTTCAGTTTTTTTGTTATTTATTGGTAAAGCGCTTTTCAAGATACTCAAAGACACTTAACAGGTTAAAATGATCAAAACAACACAATAAAAGTATAAATCACACAACAAGCACATTCAAATCTGCTCAAAACAGTAAAAACAATAAGTTAAAAAAAACAAGTTTTACTTTTATTCACCTCTGACCTGCAACATTCATTCATTCAATCATTTAACAACATGAAATGAAATAAAAATCACAAATTAGTTGGATTTTACCAGCTGCTGCATCTTTTTACAGTTAAATACAATTTACTGATCATTTTGAAGTATTTAGAGTAAAATACAGGAGTTTTATAAGTTATGGAGAATCTACGACTACAATCCTCACAGCAGCTTTGTGTGTTTTTAAGCAGTAATGTAACATGAAATCATTACCGGAGTTACATAACTTGGTATCATTATTAGCTCAACGTTGCGGCTGCAGTGATTAATGGCTGCGGCTCCGCGGCGCCGCGCTCGATGGCCGTTTCTGTGTTCGGCGGTGACACGGACGAGTCAATCAGAGAGGGCCGCTCTGCCGCGGAGCAGGACTCTCCTGGCTTAATTAAAGTGATGTTTAAAGCTGCCACCTGGCCCGTGCACACACACACACACACACACACACACACACACACACACACACACACACACACACACACAGCACGTTGCATATACGCATAGCATAAAAGCTACGTCGACTCTGCAGATTGTAAACTCTAAAACGCACATATGGCACGCCGCCGCACATAAGTGCACTCGCACACGTACGTGGAGCGACGGGGAGCAGCTGCTGCTGTAATTGTTGGAGGTTGGATGAGGTTATAAATGGTTTCTGGTGGCTGAGAGAGGGAGAGAGAGAACGAAGGCAGCTGATTGGTTCTGGACAGTGTGTGTGTGTGTGTGTGTGTGTGTGTGTGTGTGCGCGCTGCAGAGCCTCATCATATACAGATGACATTTCTGCGGTTTGTGTGCTCACGTTGTTTTGGTTTGTTTCTACTGACACATTCCTCATATCCACCTACACACACACACACACACACACACACACACACACATGCACACACACACACACACACGCGCGCACACACACACACACACACACACACACACCTGCCTGCCTGCCTTCCTCTCTGCCTTCACGCTGCGCCAGTCGATCACACAGGTATTTGATATTCATGGTCTATCAGCATGGAGCTACAGCGAGGCGCATCAGGAAGAGTGAGAGGAAGAGGAGCTCTGAATAGGAGGAGGAGGAGGATGAGGAGGAGAGATGAAGATGATGAGAGGAGAGAGAGAGAGAGAGAGAGAGAGAGAGAGAGCATCCAGATTTATTTTTTTCTTCATGGGCACAAAGGCTCCTGAAGTGGGCAGGTGTGGTTGGTCTCCTCGAAGGTGAGGTGGCGGCTGCAGAGATGGAACAGAGAGAGTCGCAGAGATGGATTGTGCTTCAGCGGGCAGCCAACAATGGTCTCCACGCCTGGCTTCTCTCCACCAATTACACCCTTCACTGCCTCCTTTTCACCCATCTCCCTCCCTCCTCCCTCCCTTCTCTCCCCCTCCCCGCTCCGAGCGACTTTTTTTTTTTTTTTTTTTTTTTCAACATGCCGTCAAATCGACAGGTTCGTACGGCCGGAGTTGGAGCTCGCCACCCAAAAACCTGCTAATCAATTCAGGCACTGCAGCGGAGAGAAGGAGAGTCAGTGTAGAGAGGAGGAGGAGGAGGGAGGAGAGAAGGGCGGGTTTGATTTCATCGTAATGCTGAAATTACGGTGGAATACTTTGAGGGTGTGAGGCGGCCGTCAGGAAGGAACAGCAGCAAAAGAAAAGGGGGTAAAGATACGAGGGAGTTTAAATAAAGATGAAAACTAAACCTGGTAAATGTGAAAGCAAAGTGCATCCAGGTTGTTTCTGCAGTTAAAACGACAGGAAAAGCAACTCAAAGTATACAAACCAACATCTGGACAGGAGGTGGAAACACGAGCCTGCTGAGTTAAACTTCACTGTGATCACATTATTCAGCTGCACACATTCACACATGTTCCTACTTTGTTGTTGGGACACCTGAAGAAGCAAAAATATAAATAAATACATTTTGGATGCCACCTGTTAACCATGCAAACGGTAAACGTCACTGCAGGTTTCGGGTTTTCCCCCCAAAAAAAGCATCTTTTCTGCACGAAGATGAAGATGCATGTGCTCTTAAGAGACGGAGACGGAGAGACGGCTGAACCGAGACACGAAAGAATGAAAAAAAAAAAAAAGACAGGAAGTCGAGAGCGGTATAAGAAGACAGGTGAGAGATGGAGGAAGAGATGCAGACGTTCCAGCGTCGGCCTCCTTTTGTGTTCCACGTGGATTCATCCCTTTCTGTCGGCCTTTCATTCACACTCCCGCTCGCTCGCTCTGTCATTGTCCCGCTCGTCCTTCGTCTCCAGCCCATCACTCGTCTTCCCGTCCCTCACTTCCATTCAGCTCCTCACTGAGCCCTTTTTATTTTATTTTTTCACCTCCCTCCTCCTGCCGCTGTGGTTTATTTATTCCTACCTACTCTCTTTTTTTTCCCTGTTTTCATTATCGTCGATAAGATCATTTAAAGATCTTTTAAATCATCCTTTACCAACTACATTTAAAGGTGCGGACGATTGCAGTTTCAGAAAAATACATTATCTAGAATAATTTCCGTGACAATGGCTCCTCAGGCCGTAGTTATTCGTACGGTATTAAAGGTGCTTTTGACATGGTTTTATTTCTTGTTCTCAGTTGGAGAAAAGCAGAATTACTCAATTTAAGACAACATTCAGTGTTTTTAAATGTTACGTCTCACAATTGTCCTCCGGTGTCAAATGTCTGCTTCGTCCTTACAGACCAGTTCTCTTCTATCTGGCCCACAATAATCCATAATAATCCATAATAATCCACAATAATCCACAATAATCCATAATAATCCACAATAATCCATAATAATCCACAATAATCCATAGTAATCCATAATAATCCACAATAATCCATAATAATCCACAATAATCCATAATAATCCACAATAATCCATAATACAGTCATTGCTGCTCTTTAGCTACTTCCGCTAACATTAGCTTCAGTTAACATTAAACTAACGTTATCTTAAGTAGCCAACTACTTCCCTTTCTGAACATTTTTAAACTTCCATCAAGACAGAAAAAAAGACTCAAAAACTAAACATCTAAATGTGCTGGTTCTTCAAATTGTAAATAGGAAAGAGACTGATGGTTCCGTTAGCTCGCGTTAGCTTGTGTTAGCTTGCTAATGAGTGTTGTGATGAATAAGTTTTGAGGTAATAATCTTAAACCATCAGTAACATGTTCTTAGACCATCGGTAACATGTTCTTAAACCATCGGTAACATGTTCTTAAACCATCGGTAACATGTTCTTAAACCATCGGTAACATGTTCTTAGACCATCAGTAACATGTTCTTAGACCATCAGTAACATGTTCTTAGACCATCAGTAACATGTTCTTAGACCATCGGTAACATGTTCTTAGACCATCAGTAACATGTTCTTAAACCATCGGTAACATGTTCTTAGACCATCAGTAACATGTTCTTAAACCATCGGTAACATGTTCTTAGACCATCCGTAACATGTTCTTAGACCATCGGTAACATGTTCTTAGACCATCGGTAACATGTTCTTAGACCATCCGTAACATGTTCTTAGACCATCGGTAACATGTTCTTAGACCATCGGTAACATGTTCTTAAACCATCCGTAACATGTTCTTAGACCATCGGTAACATGTTCTTAGACCATCCGTAACATGTTCTTAGACCATCGGTAACATGTTCTTAGACCATCAGTAACATGTTCTTAGACCATCCGTAACATGTTCTTAGACCATCGGTAACATGTTCTTAGACCATCGGTAACATGTTCTTCAACCATCCGTAACATGTTCTTAGACCATCAGTAACATGTTCTTAGACCATCGGTAACATGTTCTTAGACCATCGGTAACATGTTCTTAGACCATCGGTAACATGTTCTTAAACCATCGGTAACATGTTCTTAGACCATCGATAACATGTTCTTAAACCATCGGTAACATGTTCTTAGACCATCGGTAACATGTTCTTAGACCATCGGTAACATGTTCTTAGACCATCGGTAACATGTTCTTAGACCATCGGTAACATGTTCTTAAACCATCGGTAACATGTTCTTAGACCATCGGTAACATGTTCTTAGACCATCGGTAACATGTTCTTAAACCATCGGTAACATGTTCTTAAACCATCGGTAACATGTTCTTAGACCATCGGTAACATGTTCTTAAACCATCAGTAACATGTTCTTAAACCATCGGTAACATGTTCTTAGACCATCAGTAACATGTTCTTAAACCATCGGTAACATGTTCTTAAACCATCGGTAACATGTTCTTAGACCATCGGTAACATGTTCTTAAACCATCAGTAACATGTTCTTAAACCATCGGTAACATGTTCTTAAACCATCAGTAACATGTTCTTAGACCATCGGTAACATGTTCTTAAACCATCAGTAACATGTTCTTAAACCATCGGTAACATGTTCTTAGACCATCAGTAACATGTTCTTAAACCATCAGTAACATGTTCTTAGACCATCGGTAACATGTTCTTAGACCATCGGTAACATGTTCTTAGACCATCGGTAACATGTTCTTAGACCATCAGTAACATGTTCTTAAACCATCGGTAACATGTTCTTAAACCATCAGTAACATGTTCTTAAACCATCGGTAACATGTTCTTAAACCATCAGTAACATGTTCTTAGACCATCAGTAACATGTTCTTAAACCATCAGTAACATGTTCTTAGACCATCAGTAACATGTTCTTAGACCATCGGTAACATGTTCTTAGACCATCAGTAACATGTTCTTAAACCATCGGTAACATGTTCTTAAACCATCGGTAACATGTTCTTAAACCATCGGTAACATGTTCTTAAACCATCGGTAACATGTTCTTAAACCATCCGTAACATGTTCTTAGACCATCAGTAACATGTTCTTAAACCATCAGTAACATGTTCTTAGACCATCAGTAACATGTTCTTAGACCATCAGTAACATGTTCTTAGACCATCGGTAACATGTTCTTAGACCATCAGTAACATGTTCTTAGACCATCGGTAACATGTTCTTAGACCATCGGTAACATGTTCTTGGAAGGTTATCTGGAAGTTCTTGTCCTTCTTTGTTTCCTGTCTAATTGCGTCATGCTTAAAGAAAACCTGAGAAGCTAACCGCTAACTACTACGAGCTTGTGTTTGCTGAATGTCTCGTTAGCTTCACAAGGTTTCTGAGACGTCTGTCTGTAACTGAGTCAACAGGTTCAGTTTGTTCTTCATGACATCATCAGCTTCATCTCAACCAACATCTGTCACACGTTAGAAAAATGCCCATATGACACGTGAAAATTAAATTCATTTAAAATCATGATTTAAATGCAAAATAGATGAAGTTTGACCTTTTAAATGACATCACGTCTACTGATCACTTGTATTTAGAGTTGCTCCTGTTATTCTTCTTCTTCCCACTTTGTTATTCTGACTGTTCCTGGAGGATTAAGTCGTTCTCCACCACTTTTTAATTAGCCTTAAATTGAATTGGGCTAGAAATGAAATGGACGTGACTCTCCGTAGTAATTAAATTCCTGTTGTCTTTATTATTTTTCCACCATAAGTTGTGCCAGACATCAAATTGGTTTTTGTTTTATTGTCATTTCGTCTCATTTATTCCAGGTAGCCTCCTTTTGTCTTTCTGAAACACCCCGACGGTGCTCTTCATCCTTTATCTTCCTTCCTTCCCTTCCATCCTCGTTTGGTCTCCTTCTCCTCCTCCTCCCTCCTCCCTCCTTCCCTCAGAGTAATTCCATCTCTCTCCCCGGCAAACAAAGGGAGCTAATGACATGCTGACACCGAGCCCGATGATTGAATTCATTAGGCGTGCACAATAATTTGCCGGTCGCGAGCGTGCACGCAGTCGTCTATTCAGAGGACAGCTGTCAAATAACAAGCGAGAGAGAACATCTTTTTATTGTTGAGCTGGAAGAGCAGAGTGAGAATGAATGCAGAGAAAAGAGCGAGCGAAGCACCTGTTGTGGAGGGGAAGAGAGAGAGAGCACTCAGCATGTTAATTAGGCTGCTGTGTTCCTGCAGGGCGACGGGACGTTCACCGCCTGCTCCACGCTGCTGCCGCCAGATTCAGGTGCAGAGTGCTGAAATCATTTCAACATTTTTCTCAGTGAAATGCGCTTCAGTCTGAATCCTTTTAATTTGGACATTTTATGGAAAATATTAAAAGTAGGTTTGAAATAAGTTTTGATTTTTTTTTTTTTTGGGGGGGGGGGGGGGGTTGGAGTTAAGACAAGACATGTTTTATTATAATACATATAATGTAAAACAAAAGGCATCGTTTCTATATTTGGACTGCCTGTAACATCGTGTTTTTACTGAGTTAATAGTTTCCGACTTATTTTCAGTTGAACCAACAACATTAATCGCAACTAAAATACCGTAACCAGCAGCGTGTGCTGACAGATGTCCGGTTCTGGACGTGAAACACTTCTTCTGTTGTGGACCTGCAGCTGCTTCACAGTCAAAGCCGTCCGACCGCGTTTGCTGCGATTTGGCTTTTTCTTGCAAGTACAAGACCAGAAGTGTTTTAGTTCGCCAAGATGCTGGCTGTGAAGAAGATTCATGTTACAGTGCAGGAAAGACTGCAGCATTAATGCTTTCTTTCTTATGTCATCTCTCGCTGGTGAAACCAGCTGCAATCTCTTTTCTAACGATGGGAGCTGCAAGAAATTCAGAAGCCTTGATGAAAAAAGTAGCTTCAGGCTGCACGCCACTTATAAACACAAAGTATTGGACCACAAATCTGTTTATTAATCACTTTGGATCTTTACAATTTGAATCCTCCTCTCACACGTTTGACTGCCAACATTGGATTCACCAGCACTTAGTTTTTCAAAACTAAAAACAACATCCCGGTTCTCATAAAATCCCCGTTTTGATTCACGACCTCCGACTACACAGTTCAGTGTTAAGAAATGAGAGTCTCGTCTGTTTAACACTAATAAATCTGAAGTAGTTAACGAGCTTTGCACTCTGATTTATCTGTCTGCTGTCGGCTCAGCTGCAATTTACACGCGAGTACTTTCATTACCCTCAAGTGGCCCAATGGATGTCCCTTTAACTTCTGTCCTTTGGGTAACGGTGGAGGCACGAGGGGTTCTTGTGTTGCTGCTTCAGGCTGGAAGAAATGCACGAATGATTTCTGCTTTCTATAAACATTTAAATGCGACTCCAGAATCTAAAGTCCGTGTCTCCGTCTTCGCTGCTCCTCTCACAGAAGACGGAGGAGGACGACTTGGTCCTGACGCCGGACGGGACCAGAGAGTTCCTGACCTTCGAGATCCCCCTCAGCGACTCGGGTTCGGCGGGTTTGGGTGTCAGCGTCAAAGGCAACCGGTCCAAGGAGAACCACGCCGACCTCGGCATCTTCGTCAAATCCATCATCAACGGAGGAGCAGCCTGCAAGGTACGCACATATTCTCCGTCTAAAGAGTGTTTGTGAGCTGCAGTTGATCCTGATATGAGGAATCAGTTTTTTATCTGATCCTTTAAATTCCAATTAAATGAAAATATCTTGATGCATTTTGCTATTTGACACTTAAATCAAAATGTCTGCGCTTTAAAAAGCAACGTACCACCAGCTGAAAGTCATGTTTTGTGGTTTAACCTCCTAACAGGGGAAACAAAACCACTTCTCTGTTTCTCCGCAAGAAAATCTATAAGCACAAAGTACTGTGTGTGTGTGTGTGTGTGTGTGTGTGTGTGTGTGTGTGTGTGTGTGTGTGTGTGTGTGTGTGTGTGTGTGTGTGTGTGTGTGTGTGTGTGTGTGTGTGTGTGTGTGTGTGTGTTTGTGTTTTCTTGTTGTCTGTCGAGTTGTAGTCAATTTCCAACATTCCTTCAACTTGATTGGTTCCCATACAAACACGCTTGTGTTGACAGCACGTAATAATGGACTTAAAAGTACTCCTTTCTGTGCGAGACATCGGATCATGACTGGAAACAGGATCCACTCTCTCTGAGGCTGTCAGTGTGAATACATCACGGTTATTGTTATGTTGTGTGTCCCGTAAAGGACGGGCGGCTGCGGGTAAACGACCAGCTGATTGCCGTCAACGGAGAGTCGCTGTTGGGCAAAACCAACCAGGACGCCATGGAGACGCTGCGCAAGTCCATGTCAACGGAGGGCAACAAGCGCGGGATGATCCAGCTCATCGTGGCCAGACGAGTCGGCAAGAGAACCGAGGTGAAGGAGCGAGGACACGCTGGAGTTATGCAGGGACGTGGACATGTTTCAGGGTTTTAATATTCACTCATTATCAAGGTGAAAGTCAAAGTTTAGCCTAATTCATACACTTTTCATACTAGTTTAACTATATTTAGTCATCAGCTCATGAAAACAAGCAGTAAAGAATATTAAGAACACAATAATTATAAAATCGGCATCTCGCTACGAACACTTTTATATAAAGTTGTAAACGTCCGTTACTTTTAAGAAAGCTGTTAGACCTGCGAAACTATGAAAATAAAAACGGGATTTTTGCCTCAATCAAACTACTCATCCCTTGAACACACCTGCACGCTGCAGCATATCAGTTGTGACTGAAAATAATGAAGTCATCTTCTGTCCGGCGGGATGTTTCCAGCTCTTTAACGACTAAACGAACTGTATGTTTGAATTCTTGTTGCAGCACGTGAACAGAATGGTTCGTTCTTTTATTCACTCTGGCTGAGCACACGTGACCCTCTGCAGCAGCAGCCGCCTGCTTCACACGCAGGTTTCACACGTTCACACCTCGGAGCTGCACATTTACAGCTGCTGTTGACCTCTGACCTCTGACCTCTGAGCAGCTCCAGTGGGAGAACTGGGGGGTGAACACGCTGCACGAGGACGTCAACAGTAGTTATTGAGTAAAGGGAGACGGCGTTCACTCAGTTAGCACTCGGCTTTTTATTCACCAGCTCTTC
Organism: Embiotoca jacksoni; assembly: GCF_022577435.1. NCBI lineage: Eukaryota > Metazoa > Chordata > Actinopteri > Embiotocidae > Embiotoca > Embiotoca jacksoni. The sequence continues at coordinate 529,863 of NW_027185422.1, read as the reverse complement.
TGGGATTTTTTTTTTCAGTCTTTTCATTTCACATGTGACAAGTTGAACTTAAGTTGAACTTAAGTTGAACTTAAGTTGACCAAATATTCAGATCGAATCGGTTTTAGTTGTTGCTTCAATGTGTTGAATTCATATCTGAAAAAAGCCTCCGGCTCCATAGACTCCCATTCAACTTCTCTCATCAAATCCAAAGTGAATAAAATGTGTCCATCAGTTATCTCGGTGTTGTTAGCTAAAGTCACTCCTTCTTATTAGTTTTCTGGAGGTCCATCTGAAAATAATCCCTCATTCATTAGAAAAGAAGATTCAAGAAGACCTGTTTTTGGGGGCGTGTCTGTTTGATTGACAGGCCTGTGGTGCAGTCAGGTTACAGCTATCGGTGGGCGGGACGTAGTATCGTCAGGTTTCCAATCAGATCGGTCAGATCCACCGCTGGCTCCTCCCCCAGCTCGTCCAAATATGGTCACTTCCTGCTCTGAACTAGCAAGTGCTGATGAGCATCAGTTAGTTCTTTAATGAAATAAAAGTAAGTAGTGAGTCGCAGTAGTTTAGCACCACATACCCCCCCACCACCACCACCACCCACCCACCCTCACCCCCACCCTCGCTCGAGGCAGGTGGAGGAAGAAAAAAAAAAAAAAACATGTCTGTGAACCGCGCTACACATTTTTTTCCTCACCTCAACGTCATGTTTTTACACTCTCTGTACACCTCGGCCTGTCGCTGGCATGAAAGCTGAGGCTGAACCTGCGCCGCGTGTCTGTGAGCAGGCGTGCACGGCGGCGTGCACGTGAAACGCCTCTGGCACTGCCTGGCTTCCCCTGCTCTCCTTTTCCAACCCGGTGTGTCAAAGTTTTGATTTCCCCTCGGTCCGTCTGGTAATTGAAAGCAGAGGCTAAGCCTGGAGGTGTGTTGTGTGTGTGTTGTGTGTTGTGTGTTGTGTGTGTGTGTGTGAGGTGTGTGTGTGTGTGTTGTGTGTTGTGTGTGTGTGTGTGTGAGGTGTGTGTGTGAGGTGTGTGTGTGTGTGTGTGTGTGTGTGTGTGAGAGTGTGTGTGTGTGTGTGTGTGTGTGATAAACGTGTGTATGTCTTTGTGTCGGCTTGGTGTATGTGTATATGTGCAGTGAAGTGTGTAGTTTTGTACATCCAGCTTATGCATGTATGCATTTATTTTCAAGGATATTTCTGTGTGTGTGTGTGTGTGTGTGTGTGTGTGTGTGTGTTTGTTTGTGTGTGTTTGTGTGTGTGTGTGTGTGTGTGTGTGTGTGTGTGTGTGTGTGTGTGTGTGTGTGTGTGTGTGTGTAGACGTGTCAAGGCAGTGAGACTTCACAGAGAAGTGTGGTGGATGAATAAAAGTGGAGCACTGGGAGTCTCGTCCGTCTTTGCTTGCCGTGCAGCGCTGCCGGCCGGCCGCAGGCTGTCCAAGTCGGGCTATTTATAAGGAATAGTGTCTGTGAGTCTGAAAACAAGAAGAGGAAAACAACAATTTAACCCGCTGGTACTCGGAGAGGCAGCTCTGAGCCAGTTTAGAAAGTCCCTGCAGGCTCGGTATGGATTGTTAATACGCCACAAACCAGCTGTCAATCAATTCAAATCTAATAATACCTCATTACTATACGATGACATGCGCTGACACGTGGGATCAAATAATCCTGTATTTACTTCCCTCCCCATGCCTCCATCCCTCCATCTCAAATCAATCTCAAATGTTTGCATATATCCCCCCCTCCCCCCGGGCCCTAACCGCTTAAGTTTTCTTTCCTCCATATCGCCATAGAAACGGGGCTTTAACCCGGGAGCGGCCGACTTCCACGTCGCCGCCGGCACCCCGATGGGATCGAGACCTTCACGGAGCTCAATTATCAGCCTGAATATGCAAATGAGCTGCGGCGTGATGTGTCGACGCCCCCCTCAGCTGTTACCCGGGCGTTCTCACCCCGCCACCCCCGTCGGCCGATTCATTAACTATCTCATTTAAAGTCAAAAGCAGCCGCGTGCCAGCGGTCGCAGCGAACCGTATGGCCACCACGGAAATGAGGTCGTTTCCGTGGTGGATTTATTGTGAAGTTTTCTATCGGTTTCTCTGAGCTGGTTCTCAAGTCTTAGTCAAAATTATTTTCCAATAAATTGCTTCATTTCTTGTTCAGCTGTCGGACGGGAAAGGCGTCGTGGCAACGTACAGAAATAAGTAGAAGCTGTGATTTCGTCTCCATCCCATGTCAGGTCCTTTATTTGAACCCGCAGATAGATTTGTTTTGCAGTGAAACAGACGGCAGCCATCTTGAAAAACATTTAAAAACAGTACTGACAATATTCAAGCACAAGAAGTGACAAATAAATAACAATAAAAGACAACGATAAATAACCACTGGAATAAAAAGGTACAATAAATACTAAAACCCTAAAAAATAAATAGAACTTCCACATATACTTAGTAAGATAGACTTTATTGATCCCGCAAGGGGAAATCATTTCACTACAGCAGCATGGATTAGACATAATGAATAATAAATAAATATAAATAAAGGGAGTAAAAATATAAGATATAAAAATGTGCAGCATTACAAATAAAATCAAACATCAGAGCCTGTTGAATCTATTTTCAATGATGTAGGACAGATTTGGCGAAGTACGGTGAATTATTGTAAAGTCTTATTCCAGTAAATATATATACATATATATATATATATATGTATGTATATTTTAGGAGTAGTTTCGTGCCTTGCTCAAGGGCAGCAGTGATGACAAGAAGTTATTATACTTCAAATACTACCATGCTTCAGTATTTCTAGTTTCTGCTACTGTTGTTTTCACGACATTTCATTGCTGTATTATTATTTTTTTTAAATAACATTTTTATTACGATTTTACATTTAAAACACAAGTTAATGTTCTGAGCTACCATAAATAAATGTTCTAAAAAAAAAACAATAAAAACCAGTTTTCCTTGTATAAAGATGTAAAAGCTGTCGGAGCAGTTTCATTTAGATCAGAAAGCTAATTTGTGCTAAACTATTTATTCTCGAGGTTTGAACGCGTCTTTCTGGTCAACATCCAATAACTTGTTTGTTTACTTCAAAATCCATTCAGCAGTGTTTTGTTTTTTTAGTTTTTCTCAGCTCTTCAACCGTTCGGTGAGCTGAAGGGATCATTGGACGACGACCTTCTGCCAGAATCGAACCGCGGCGCGGCTCGTTACCGCCGATGGACCGCGGCCGTTTGGCTCCGGCATCGAGCGGCGGGCGGTGGCGTCGGTGCTCGTTACGCAACGCCACCTACCGCGGTTATCTTTATGGCAAAAGGCCGTCATCACCTTCAGCTTCTGATCGATACACTCACCGATCCAGTGGACACACACACACACACACACACACACACACACACACATTATGGTCTATTTGTCCAGCAAACAAGAGAGAGAGTGTCATCAGCGGGGTCCGGTGGGAAATGTCGAGATGCTAGGAAGCTAACGTCCCCCCCCCCCCGTAGGGAGTTACCAGCTCGCTAACAGCCTGTGGTTTAACAGCACTATTGGAAATCCATGCTCATTCACCCTGCTCCTCATACCGGTAGCATTAGCGTTGGATTACACACGTGTCCGTCCATTTAGCCAGCGTGCCTTGTGTTTAGCACGAGCAGGACTCCAGCTGCGTGTAGAAGATCGAGTGAACACGGGAACTTTAATTTCTCCTCCCTTTTTTCCGATCAGGAGGCTCCGGGCAGCCCGCTGGGACCCCAGCAGACCCTGAACGCCTCGCTGGACGACCACGAGCGTAGAATCTCCCACTCGCTGTACGGTGGCCTGGAGGGCCTCGATGACAACCTGATGCCGCGACAAGGGATGATGCCGCGCACCATCGGTGAGATGGACGTCTTATTTGGCTTTTTAGTTTCTTAATATATCAAAAATAGATAAATAGGGCAACAATAAAAGTGCAGGATTTACATGTTCCCTCTGTTAATGTGTGTTTGTTCCTGATTGTGTGTAATGTGCTCTCAGTTCTTGGGCAGATTCAGTCGTGTTTAACGTGTGAAAATGTCAGACAGCGAGAGACGGACGTAAAAAACGTCCCCTGGACGTAGAAAACGTCCCCTGGACGTTCTCCTGGTGTGATTTCTGTGTGCTGCTCCGCAGGCTCGTGAGTCTCTCTTGATTCCAGACGACCTTTCATTCATTACTCAAACCGTCTCCGGCCGGTCGGGAAGTGACTGTGTGTGTGTGTGTGTGTGTGTGTGTGTGTGTGTGTGTGTGTGTGTGTGTGTGTGTGTGTGTGTGTGTGTGTGTGTGTGTGCGCGAGAGATTAGCCGACATATTTGTGTCCGTATGTAAGAGCTTAGCGTGCATCTGTGCAGGACTGCATGTGTGCATCACGTGAGTGATTGATGGATGTGTGGTGGAGTTCCTGGTTGTCAACGGGAGGCTTCTGTGCAGCAGATGGTGGAACCGCACAGCTTCGGGAAAAAAAGGAAAGACTTCAACCGTCTTCCCGCCTTTTGTTCTCTGCATTTCTCAAAAAGACCAAAATTGTCCAAAAATACTTCTTATGCCGAGTCAGCTCAAACAGAAACGCACAGAAAGAATCTTTAATTTAATAATAATAATAAACTTATTATATGATGTAGAGCACCTTTCGTACAAGAAAAGCAGCTCAAAGTGCTTCGCAGCAAGAGAATTACATGCAGTGATTCACATAAAAACAGATAGAAAGGAACGTTTAAAAATATAGAAAAGAAATTAGATGCATAAAATCTGATCAAATGCTTAAAATTTAAACCCAAATACAGTTCAGATGTATGTAAATGTGATGTAAATTCAGGAAGCAGAGGAACAGTTCACTTTCAGCTGCTCCCAACTCCGCCTCATTAATCCAGGCAACATAATGTGAACGTGTAAACTCTGCTTTCCGTTTATGCAAATTAGTTCACAGTGACAACTGTTGTGAATGTAAACAAAAACAAAAAAAGTGGGACTGGTGAGTGACAGGAAGTGTTAATAGGTGAAGCTCCGGCGTGTTGGCGGCGCTCAACCGTGCTGAACGAACAGCGAGAGCTCGTAATGAGTGAACGGGGTCGGAAATGATGTAGAGGAGGACGAAGAGGAGGGAGGTAGAGGTGGATGAAGAGGAGGGAGGTAGAGGAGGATGAAGAGGAGGGAGGTAGAGGTGGACGAAGAGGAGGGAGGTAGAGGAGGACGAAGAGGAGGGAGGTAGAGGTGGACGAAGAGGAGGGAGGTAGAGGAGGACGAAGAGGAGGGAGGTAGAGGTGGATGAAGAGGAGGGAGGTAGAGGAGGATGAAGAGGAGGGAGGTAGAGGAGGACGAAGAGGAGGGAGGTAGAGGTGGATGAAGAGGAGGGAGGTAGAGGAGGATGAAGAGGAGGGAGGTAGAGGTGGACGAAGAGGAGGGAGGTAGAGGTGGACGAAGAGGAGGGAGGTAGAGGAGGACGAAGAGGAGGGAGGTAGAGGTGGACGAAGAGGAGGGAGGTAGAGGAGGACGAAGAGGAGGGAGGTAGAGGTGGACGAAGAGGAGGGAGGTAGAGGTGGACGAAGAGGAGGGAGGTAGAGGAGGACGAAGAGGAGGGAGGTAGAGGTGGACGAAGAGGAGGGAGGTAGAGGTGGACGAAGAGGAGGGAGGTAGAGGAGGACGAAGAGGAGGGAGGTAGAGGTGGACGAAGAGGAGGGAGGTAGAGGAGGACGAAGAGGAGGGAGGTAGAGGAGGAAGAAGAGGAGGGAGGTAGAGGTGGATGAAGAGGAGGGAGGTAGAGGAGGACGAAGAGGAGGGAGGTAGAGGAGGACGAAGAGGAGGGAGGTAGAGGTGGACGAAGAGGAGGGAGGTAGAGGAGGACGAAGAGGAGGGAGGTAGAGGAGGACGAAGAGGAGGGAGGTAGAGGTGGACGAAGAGGAGGGAGGTAGAGGAGGACGAAGAGGAGGGAGGTAGAGGAGGACGAAGAGGAGGGAGGTAGAGGAGGACGAAGAGGAGGGAGGTAGAGGTGGACGAAGAGGAGGGAGGTAGAGGAGGACGAAGAGGAGGGAGGTAGAGGAGGACGAAGAGGAGGGAGGTAGAGGTGGACGAAGAGGAGGGAGGTAGAGGAGGACGAAGAGGAGGGAGGTAGAGGTGGACGAAGAGGAGGGAGGTAGAGGTGGACGAAGAGGAGGGAGGTAGAGGAGGACGAAGAGGAGGGAGGTAGAGGAGGACAAAGATAAGGGAGGTAGAGGAGGATGAAGAGGAGGGAGGTAGAGGAGGACGAAGAGGAGGGAGGTAGAGGAGGACAAAGATAAGGGAGGTAGAGGAGGATGAAGAGGAGGACGTAGAGGAGGGAGGTAGAGGAGGATGAAGAGGAGGGAGGTAGAGGAGGATGAAGAGGAGGACGTAGAGGAGGATGGTGTATGACGAAGAACTGGAAAACAATCAGTAGACTCTCACATAACGTACACAATGTTTACTACTCCAGGAAGTAGTCCGACCCTTAGCAACCACCTAGCAACAGAGAGGAGTTCTCGTCTCCTACTGAATAAATACAGAAGATAGAAACACTAAACTGATCAGCTAGCTCAGTCTGGCTGGAACAAAGATATCTGATGAACAAAGATATCTGATGAACAAAGATATCTGATGAACAAAGATATCTGATGAACTCAGATATCTGATGAACAAAGATATCTGATGAACAAAGATATCTGATGAACTCAGATATCTGATGAACAAAGATATCTGGTGAACAAAGATATCTGATGAACAAAGATATCTGATGAACTCAGATATCTGATGAACAAAGATATCTGATGAACTCAGATATCTGTTGAACAAAGATATCTGGTGAACAAAGATATCTGATGAACAAAGATATCCATGTTCTCATGTGTTTTTAACATTTTAGCTCCGTGTCATGTCTTCAAACCAAACCGGTCCAGCTAGCCTCCTCTAGGACTGTAAGTGCGTGACTATCCGTGGTGTTACGGTACGGGTGCTCGGAGCGACCAAAAAGGACTTGATTTCACCAAATGGGTCATTTAATAGAACTATAACAAGTAAAAACAACATTATACCATGAGATTATATGAGCAGTATTTAGTAAGTAATAATAACAGTGATGAAAGAGGAGAACCGTCCAGGATGACGAAGGTAAACCAGGTAGTTCGGTGTGTTTGTGAGGATGAAGTTCGTAGATGGGATTATGGGATAATGTGAGACAATACTGCTGACAAATCAAAACAGTACATCAAAGTATTTTAGTTGTAATTGATATTTGTTCTTCTGTCCTCAATCTTCCCGTGAATGAGATTAAATGTTGAGTATCCAATCATCGGCCTGAACGAGGATTATAGAAACGATCAGCTTCAGTGAGCTGACCTCGGCGGTTTCATGACATCGTCGTCTCCCCGTGAAGATGATTAAAACTCAACGTGTGCTTCTCCGTCAGATCATCAGTTCATCACGTGTCTCGTTTCCGTCTTCGCGCTCCGAATCGTCCAGTAAAACCTTCAGACGTTTATTTCACCAGAAACCTTCCCGGTCGCCCTGCGGAGCGACGTGCACTTTATAATTACTAACTATCAGACACACGAGACATTTCCCTGCTCATTAAACACATAATCAGCCCACCGGAGTGGGTTTTGGTTGTTTTTTTGGACCACCTCGGAGGAAATTTCAACCCCAATTTATCCCGTGAAATATTTTGTCTCTTCCTCCGACACGTGGTTCCTGAACCAGTTCAAATCAAGAGGACGATAAAAACCCAGAAATGTCGGCGCGGTTTGTCCTGAAGGTATCAAAGCTGTCCGGGTTGTTGTTTTATTCTCGCTGTTCTTAGTGTTGAAGTGAGATTGGAGAGGTCGAGGGAGGATTAATGCAGTATTTGACCTGTTGTTTAATTTGCTGGTGTGGACGAAGCAAAGTGGATAAAGATAAACCGGTCGACTGGTCGCTGCGTTCCTCAGTTTTATTTTTATTAGCGTACAAATATTCACTCTGAAATGTTTTTTTTTTGTTTTCACTGCTTTTGCCAAGTCTTTTGAAAATAAGATTTTGGATCTCAATGGGGCTGCACCTTGTTGAAGAGGAAATTTAACTGATTTGAAAAATAGGACTCGCTCATATAAAAGAGAAAAACGACTTGTAAAGTGAATTACTTTGCCAGATTTACCAGATTTCCATAAAAATTAAATCTAATGTTCAGAGAATATCAAAGTCCTGATCAGCAGGGATGTAAAACCACTTCATCTTTTTATCTCCCAGAGTATTAATTTATCATCGTGGTAAAGTCAGATTAAAGAAAAAGAAAAAAAAGCATTTTTCCAAACATAGAATCCATAAAAGAAGAAGAAGAAGAAGAAGAAGAGGAGGAGGAAGAAGAAGAGGAGGAAGAAGAAGAAGAGGAGGAAGAAAAAGAGGAAGAAGAAGAAGAAGAGGAGGAGGAAGAGGAAGAAGAAGAGGAAGAAAAAGAAGAAGAAGAGGAGGAGGAAGAGGAAGAAGAAGAGGAAGAAGAGCTCCCAGATGTGAATGTGCGTGAAGACGAAGCTTTGCATGCTCAGCAAACCCTCCTTCAATGAATACAAGTGTTCATGTTCATGTTCATGTTCCTGCTGGGGGGTCTTTCACAGTTGCTTGGAATAAGTCTCTCCTCTCGTCGTGAGGGTGCCACAAACCATAAATCATGCATCAGGCTTTCTTAGAAGACAACATCATTCCCATTCAGGAGGTATCAGCTCGGCTTTTCTTGGCACACACACACACACACGCACGCGCACGCACACACACACACACACACACACACACACACACACACACACACACACACACACACACACACACACACACACACACGCTCTCAGATCACTAGCTGCTTCTCTGCACTCTGAAGATGTTCGGGGATAAGAGAGCGACTTAATTATTCCTCCAGGCCGGTAGCTTTCAAGGCCCGGCCCCCCCCAGGCAATAACCTCCTTACTAATTATGCAAATAGATCGAGACAAGACCAAATGAAAAGAGGAAGAAGAAAACCTCCTCTGTGTGTGTTATTCTCACCTTCATTTTCATCTCAAAAATCTTTTCACCCCCGGTTCCCTCGTGGCGTTTTCCACATTCAAATATTCAGTAGTTCTTTACAAAAAAGCGTCTAATAATATCCTCCGCCTCTCGTTGCGGCGCGGCTCGGTCAGACTGATTTACGGCCGTCGGGAGCGATAATGTTCGTTTATCGGTGTGAGTCTCAGGTGATGTTGGAGTTGTGATGTCCGTCCACATGGCAGTGCGATTGTCGCTGGCCGCCGGCTGCCCTCGGGTGCTGGCACTAAAACAAAAGAGGCTTTTTCCTTTTCTTTTTTTTTTTGTGAGGTGACAGATTCATTGGCTTTCTACTCAGTAGCTGCCAGTTGATTGTACTGCAGTGATTCACACTGTGACATTGATGGGATTCTCAGTGTTGCACATTGGACTGCTTAGGGAAATGGGATTAAGTGGTTCCTTCAGCGCGTGTGTGTGTGTGTGTGTGTGTGTGTGTGTGTGCGTGCGTGTGCGCGTGCACGTGTGTGTGTGGGGGGGGGGGGGTCTGAGAGAGAGAGAGAGAGGAAGCCATGCAGTGTGAAGGACTCACCCAGACTCCCTAAAACTCAGTGAATAACAAACACACACAGCAGGAGGGGGGCTGAAAGGAAGACACACACACACACACACACACACACACACACACACACACACACACACACACACACTGAAACCACCAGAACGGTTGGAGTTGATACAAGGCGGGTCTGACGGTGTTCAGGGCATGCACTCGCACACTTCTGCAAAAGCAGTTCAACAGAATTACACAACCGTGCCTTCACTGCACGTATTAACCCTTTATTAACCCTTTATTAACCCTTTATTAACCGAATCCTCACTACTTTTTTGTTTGTTTGTTTGCTTCAGAATAAAAAGCTTTATTGTCATTTTACAAAATACAACCAAATTTGGACTGCTCCTTCTAAATGTGCAATTATAAAAGATAAAGAAAAATTTTAAAACAGATCCAAAAAAAAGACACATCCTAGAAATATAGCGATATAATCAATAAATACTGAGAGATAAATCAAAATATTGCCCTTCAGTGACTATTGCATGTTGTAAGAAGACGACTTTCCTTATGTCATAACTGTATGATGGTGTGGAGTTTGATCTTCATCTGCTGGATGCTTTAACAACTTTCACCCACTTCAAACCAGCAAACAACACAAAAACTACAAAAGGTTTCATGTTAATGTATATTATCACCTAAAGTTCAAAGTTGATTGGAAAAAGTGACATCTTTGAACCTTTAAAACTTTCTGGCAGTCCTTCAAGGCAAAAAAAACAAAAAAAAAACAGTCCAATACTTAAAAAGTTATTTTCCAGCAGTTTTAAACATTATTAAACCCCCAAAAAAACTTCTAGTGCAGAAATAAACTGATCATTTAGATATTGAGATATCTGAGGTTGTTTTACTAGTTTTAAAGGACCTTTGTGTTGCATTGAAACAGTTTGAGCCATATTGGCATATTATGATTCTGAAATGATGATAAGAAAGTATAAATCAGGAAATCTGGATCTTTTGAACGCAATAATTAACTCAAATTCAAGTAATCTCCGCAATATTTGCAATAATTCCTGCAAACATTTCAACACATTTTCTGAACACAACATGTCTTTAACGCAGAGGAACTCAGGAACTCAGAGGAACTCAGAAGAACTCAGAGGAACTCAGAGGAACTCAGAGGAACTCAGAAGAACTCAGAGGAACTCAGAGGAACTCAGAAGAACTCAGAAGAACTCTGGTTCACGTTCAATCATGAGTTAATCTGGGTGAAAAGTCCCTCAGTAACATCCAATTATTTAAGAAAACTAACAGCAAACAGTGACTAATGACTTTTTGATTGACCTCTACACATACAAGCACCCCCTCCCCCCACCACCACCACCATCACCACCACCCTCGCTGGCTGGATGCTGCAGCACCCGCTCGGTTACTAAACATTGGGCTCGGACCTGCAGGTCTTCGGCTTTAAGACCCCCGAAGACAAACAAAAGCTTTTATGAAGCTGGCATTCTTCTGGTGCCAATTTCAAAAATACAGATTAAAGACAAAGTCATGTGCTGCATATCAATGGGGGGTTTTAAGCCGAGCTTTTCAGCAGCACAGAGAGGGGACTATTTTATTTTCTCGGCGCGGCGCGGGGAAGTTTTTTATCTTTATTTGCGAGGGCACAGCTTGAATTAATCATAGTGTTTTGACATAGGAACACCATTGTGCCGGCTGCCAAGCTGCTCTCGGTGTAAGCTGATTAGCCCGGAGCAGTTTCACTGCTTTTAAACTTCAAAATATGTTTGTTGGTTTCCAAACTTACCCCCCTAGTTTTATTTATTTTTTTATTCTGGAAACCTGCTCGTCGGCCAGTAGAGAGGCTACTGTAGTCTCATGTTTAATACAGTAGTTGTCTGTTGTCACTAATAATTCATTCCTGAGGGTGTTGTGCAATAACGGAGCAGGTTTTTGTTTTTTCATGTTGATATTATTTTTCTCAGTTTTGCTGTTCAGCTTGAAAGAAATAAGCATCATTTAGTCTGACCACAGTCTTTGTTTTTCCATATTTTAATCCTTTCAGTCAGACCCTGAATGCATCCTAATTTGACCTCTTGCAGGTTGTATATTATATTTCCTCCAAATGGTATTAAATATAACTTTTAATCACATTTAATAGTTTTTATTCAGCAGAATAACAGAGCGGTGGGCAGTAGTTAGTATTAATCATTAAGATGCATATTTATTACATGCATGACACTAAACTGTGAGTAGAAAATTGACCTTAACATGAGTTACGGTGTATAAAACTTAGAAAATCAGGAAAACAAAATAAAGTAAAAACATACTTCATTTTCTAGATAATTTTAGTTTAAGTGAATTCCCTTTAACTGTCTTTAATGGGACAATTAAATTGCTATATTTCAAATAATTCAAATAACTTGTAACACATAAAATCCAATCATTTCTTTGCTCACCCAGATTACAACGCCGTGTTCTGGAGAGTTGAAGCTCTTCGTCTCCTGTGATTGAGTTTCACTGAATTATCCGTCAGCAGATAAAATGATTGACTTCAGACAATAATTTAATTTTGAAGAACAAACAGAAGAACAAAACAAACGTCTGAGGATAAAAAATAAAATAAAAGTTACAAAGAGATTAGAGGAATAAAAGAAACGTCTTTTGTGTCCTGCAGCAAACTACCAGCTGTCCCCGACCGTCAACATGCCGCAGGACGACACGGTGATCATAGAGGACGACCGGCCGCCGCTGCTCCCGCCGCACCTCTCCGACCAGTCGTCCTCCAGTTCCCACGACGACGTCGGCTTCGCCGTCGACGTGACGCCGCCGTGGGCCAAAGAGCCGCCGCCGCCGCCAAGTCACGTCGACAGGTCGGCCATATTTAACATCTGCTGCTGTTTTATTTATTTAATCAGATTTCCTTCAAGTGGAATATAAAAGTTCATATTTTCATGCATTCAGTCCCAAATACAAGTTTTATGTAATTTTCATCTGCAGAAGGTCGGTGTGTCCTCTGCTGTAGGTGTGTGTATAGTGTGTGTCCTCTCTGCTATTGGTGTGTGTGAGTGTGTGTGTAGTGTGTATAGTGTGTGTCCTCTCTGCTATAGGTGTGTGTGAGTGTGTGTGTAGTGTGTGTAGTGTGTGTCCTCTCTGCTATAGGTGTGTGTGAGTGTGTGTGTAGTGTGTGTAGTGTGTGTCCTCTCTGCTATAGGTGTGTGTGAGTGTGTGTGTAGTGTGTGTAGTGTGTGTAGTGTGTGTCCTCTCTGCTATAGGTGTGTGTGAGTGTGTGTGTAGTGTGTGTCCTCTCTGCTGTAGGTGTGTGTATAGTGTGTAGTGTGTGTCCTCTCTGCTATAGGTGTGTGTGAGTGTGTGTGTAGTGTGTGTCCTCTCTGCTATAGGTGTGTGTGAGTGTGTGTGTAGTGTGTGTAGTGTGTGTAGTGTGTGTCCTCTCTGCTATAGGTGTGTGTGAGTGTGTGTGTAGTGTGTGTCCTCTCTGCTGTAGGTGTGTGTATAGTGTGTAGTGTGTGTCCTCTCTGCTATAGGTGTGTGTGAGTGTGTTTGTAATGTGTGTAGTGTGTGTCCTCTCTGCTGTAGGTGTGTGTATAGTGTGTGAGTGTGTGTAGTGTGTGTCCTCTCTATTGTAGGTGTGTGTGAGTGTGTGTAGTGTGTGTCCTCTCTGCTGTAGGTGTGTGTGTGTAGTGTTTGTGTAGTGTGTGTCCTCTCTGCTGTAGGTGTGTGTGTAGTGTTTGTGTAGTGTGTGTCCTCTCTGCTGTAGGTGTGTGTGTGTAGTGTGTGTCCTCTGCTGTAGGTGTGTGTGTGTAGTGTGTGTAGTGTTTGTGTAGTGTGTGTCCTCTCTGCTGTAGGTGTGTGTAGTGTGTGTAGTGTTTGTGTAGTGTGTGTCCTCTCTGCTGTAGGTGTGTGTGTGTGTAGTGTGTGTCCTCTCTGCTGTAGGTGTGTGTGTGTAGTGTGTGTCCTCTGCTGTAGGTGTGTGTGTGTAGTGTGTGTAGTGTTTGTGTAGTGTGTGTCCTCTCTGCTGTAGGTGTGTGTGTGTGTAGTGTGTGTCCTCTCTGCTGTAGGTGTGTGTGTGTAGTGTGTGTCCTCTGCTGTAGGTGTGTGTTTTTCATCTCATTATCATTGTGTTATATTTCCGTTTTTCTTCCCGTCAGTCGATGAAAACGACCTTCATCTCATCATTTGTCACTTTCTTCTGTCTAAAACATGTTTTTTTGTTTTTCTGTCTTCTCCTCTCGAGCTCGGTTCTTTCTACAAATTCCTTTTGATTTTCTTAATTATAATATCACTTCCACATCTTTCCTCTGATTCTTCTCTCCATCTCCTTCACCTTTTTTTTTTTAATCTTCTTTGAACCCTTAAAGTTCAAAAACATCTTCTTGAAGTCTTTTGTTCATTATTTCTCTTCCTGTCACTTAACATTTCAGTTTTTTCTTGTACAACCGCTTTTATTTAAATTCATCTTATTTCCTCATATTTTATTTTGAAGAAGTCCGAACTGCCAGATTTCGGAGTGATCTGTTTCTGGTGTTTTCTCCTCCAGCTCCGTGAGTCCGGAGGAGAACCAGCCGGACGGAGCGTTCCAGCGGGAAGGTTTCGGACGCCAGAGCATGTCGGAGAAACGCACCAAGCAGTTCGGAGACGCCGCTCAGCTGGACATCATCAAGACACGCAAGTCCAAGAGCATGGACCTAGGTACCGAGAGCAGAACCTCCTGTAGTCGGGTACACTGTAAGATGGCAAGGGGTTTACAGGAAGTAGAAATAACCTGCGATAAACTTCACCTGCAGGAAGTCTCTGCAATTATCTCCTCTCTTTTCTATCCATTTAAAATAATATAAATGCACTTGATATAATATCCTCCAGTCTGCGTCTCAGCTGATTGGTTTTACTCTTCAAAATCAACATAACTATAACATAAACATCCAGTTTTTAACAACGCTGCTTCTCATTTGTCGAGGATTTAACTTTATTATCAAGTTCGTGTCGTGCAGGATTTACTTCAGTTACCAGTTTGGGGACTTCTTATTAACATTTACGTGAAGATCCAAGTTTCATTTAATGGGAAATGTAATTTTGCATAAGTTAAAAGTGCCAAAATATCTCGTTTGATGTTGTTAAAAGTAAACAATGCTGCAGATGTCGGATATCTGATGCATCAACAGGTTGATTCCCTACTGGGGACGTGGATCATGAATAATAATAATAATAATAATAATAATAATAATAATAATAATAAACTTCATTTGTATAGCACGAAATGTAGCTCAGTGTTTTACAGCAAAACAATGAGATGCAGTGTTTCACATAAAAACGTGTTTTAAACTATCGACAACACGATAGTTTGGTTAATGTGCATTAATATAATTCAGCATTTAATAACTCTTGAATGACTTCGGTGCAACGACTTTAAACTCTTTGAAACCTGTGAGAGTCCAACTTCAGACCCCCCCCCCCCCCCATTTCAGACGTATTTCTTCCATTTCAACGTTTTCCTCCTTCCTGCTCCTCGTCATATGAAAAAAGACTCTCCATCACCTCCTCCACCTCCTCCTCCATCACCTCCTCCTCCACCTCCAGAGTTGGAGAACTTCACTGCGTTGATTCACCTTGAAATGACTTCAAACAGTCGCTGATTGCTTTTGGCTGCAACAGTCGCTCCCACTCTCTATAATCATATCTAATCTTCCCCGCCAGATTGCTGCTGTGTGCCGTGTTGATATCACAACAAGTCTGATTGCTATCCTTCAACTCTCTCTTCACCCCCCCCCCCAACACCCCTCCCTCCCCCCGACCCCACCTTCCTGCCTCGCATGTCGTCCGATCCTAATTGAGACGAAGCCCTCTGTGATGTTTTGCTGCACGACCCGGATGTTGCATGAGGAATGTGATGAGCACTAACTGAACCCCACATGTCTGTACCCCCCCCCTTCCTTTAACAGTAGCCGATGAGATTAACCTCACCCCTCGTCCAGACACCAACGCAGGTAAGGTCCCGAGAGGTAGACTGACATCATCATCACTTCTTGAGGGGGATTTTATGTACAAAAAAAAAAATCTGTTTCCAGCAGCAGATTAGAATAAAAACAGCTGTCTCATTAAAATATTACAAATTCTTTTGGGAAATTAGGAATAAAAAAAACATTTCAAGGCCTGTTTCAAATAAAAGAAAAAAATGTGATGAAGCTGAATAATTTGAGATTTTTCAGTATGTGCAGATAAATTTAAGACGTGCATTTTTTTGGTCAGTAAATGTCAGAGATTCCTGAGTCTCCAGCTCTTAAATCAAAAGTGTCGTGAAATCTGGTTTTAATACTGACGGAAAAAAGTGTTTTAGTAAAACTAGACCAAAGTCTCAGATCCTTCTCTGACGTCGTCTTTAACTTTTTTCATTATAAGATATATCAAAATGTTTTTTGATCTATTTACAGACACATTATAAAACCCTTCATGTTCAGGATGAATCGTCCCAGAAGCACAGCGACAGACGTTAAACTGCTCGCATCCGTCCGCGGATGGAAATTCTGCAGGTTGCGTTTCGGGAGTTTCACCCTGTGCTCTCGTGTTCACGCGTGTTGCGCGGCGCTCTCCGTGTTTAGCGTTTCGGCCGACTCCCAACAAGACAAATTTGTCGGCGTGCGGAGTGAAGAGTCGCCGTCCTCGCCGCGGTTTTAAGGTCGCTGCCGAACACGGCTGGGAGAGCAGCCGGGCGACTGCAGATCTGATTTCCTCCCATTTGCCTCAGATGCGGCTGGAGGACTAATTGTTTTCTGTCGTTGCGTGTGTGTGTGTGTGTGTGTGTGTGTGTGTGTGTGTGTGTGTGTGTGTGTGTGTGTGTGTGTGTGTGTGTGTGTGTGTGAGCACAGAAAGCACTGTGTCCTTGGTTAAGGCGGCGAGCTGACAGCGAGTCATCCGTCATTGTCAGCTCTGGTGTATTTTCACCGTCGCCTCCACTGAATAAAACGGCCGGCCCTCTGAAATCAGCGACTTGGACAAAAGGACGGATTGCTGCCGAAGGAAGACGTGTAGAGACGCAGAAAGAGAGACGGACGAGAGCTTTAGACAGGAAGAAAGATGTCTCGGAGCAGTTTACAACAAAACACACAAACCGCTGCTCTGATCGGTGTTTCGTTACCTTTCTCACCGCGTGTGGGCGACCCGGAGATGGAGATTGTTTCCAACTTTTTTTTCTTTTTTTTCCATCATGTTGTGATTTCATGAGTCAGCGAAGACGAGGTCGCTGCAGATCTGATCAGGTGTGTGTTTGCCAAACGGTGGCAACAGACGAGTCAGCTGTGTTGTTGCATAATCAGATAGCAGCCACAGGAAGTTGGCACCAAGTCATCGCGTCTTAAACTCCAAAGTCCTCGTTCCTGAAATCACAAAATCCATTAACGGTAATAGTTTAATAAAACACAAAACTATTGTAAACATCTTCCGTCAGGGCATTTTTACGGTTTCGTTAAGTTTATACAACGAGAATTCATTGAGTTTTTTGTAGTAAAGTCAGTGTAGTTTGAAAAGACGTACTTTATGCCATTAATACTTTCAGCACAGCTTCTGCTGACGACATGTTGTTGCAGAAAAAAGAACATTGAGTTGAGTTGAATTTGAATGTTCCAGCATTCGTAGAGCTGATGTGACTGTTGGTTACTGATGACTCGTTTCTGGGTTTTTTAGGGATCTAGTTTTTATCAGTGTTGTTGCATTTTCTACTCATTTATATCTTTTAAAGTTCCTTCATCCTCTTATTTGGTTGCTGGATGATGTGAGTGCTCTTGTTTCCGCTGATAATCAAGTCACTTTAAATGCAAATCAAAGGATGTTCTTTAATGAAGCTCCATTGTCTTGTCTGAATTAGAGGGATCTGCTTTTACTTTGAAATCCTGAAACCGTCTCATTCCATCGGCTACAAACACAGATTGTAATTCTTGTAATTGAGGATGTTTGTTGTGTTTTTTTAAAGGCTGCAGTCTAATTCTCCTTCAGTTCCCCTTTCGTGTTTTGGGGTAATAGATTTCACCGTGGGGTTTTGTTTTGTTTTTTTGTTTCACAGGGTTTATTTTCACTTAGTGGGCCCCTGGTGTCCCTTTACATTTTTTTTTTTTTAAAGTGAACTCTCCACTAAGTACAAATGATCCATGGCTCATTTACCGAAGCCAAAACACGGCCGTCCCGCTGAAACCAAAGACTGTGACAGCTATGAGACGGGACACACTTGTCCTCATCTCCTCGTCTCTGATTGGCCGGGGACGTTTATTGACACGGGCCTCCGCCACATGTTGGATGAGGACACTTCAGTGAGGGAGAACAGCGCTGGGATGTCCAGATTTGTTGATGGGTTTTTTTTAGGCTTCATGAAGCTGTGTGAGAAAGTGTCCTCTGAGTGATCCCTGCAAAGGTCACTTCATTTATATTCGTTTTGGGAAACAGGAAGTAGTTCCAGGAGTCGATTGTTTGCTTGTTCTTGCAACATAATTCAGTGGTTTTCTTGCGGGGAAGTGACACTTTAACTGTTGGGCAGCAGTATAGAGACAAATGATCCTCATCACATTGACCAAAAGATGTTTTAAAAACAGGATTTTATTACCAAAATACAAAACCTCAGTATTCTGGATTTGCCTCCTCGAGTTCTGGTGACCATTTAAGCGCCTCATTTTCCAAGATGTGTAACAGCCTCAGCCGTCATGACAGTTTAGTAAAAACCTGAGGGAGAAACTGTGAATCCACTTTCCTCCAGTTGGATCCAGTTGGATCTGACCGATCTGATTGGAAACCTGACGATACTACGTCCCGCCCACCGATAGCTGTAACCTGACTGCACCACAGGCCTGTCAATCAAACAGACACGCCCCCAAAAACAGGTCTTCTTGAATCTTCTTTTCTAATGAATGAGGGATTATTTTCAGATGGACCTCCAGAAAACTAAGAAGAAGGAGTGACTTTAGCTAACAACACCGAGATAACTGATGGACACATTTTATTCACTTTGGATTTGATGAGAGAAGTTGAATGGGAGTCTATGGAGCCGGAGGCTTTTTGGAGCCGACCTCTAGTGGCACTCGCTGGTATTGCAGCTGAAGACACTTCTGGATCAGAACCATTTTACAGAGCTGAAGCTACGAACTCTTTTAGAAACAGTTTGTCGTCACTATTCCAACTATTGTGTCAACTTGTTGTTTAACTGAGACTTTTCTGAACATTTTGTTGGACCTACAAACTTTCCCAACTTACTAATGTAAACTGTGGAGATGAGAGACGACACGTGATTTACTTCCTGCCGACTGAATCAATAACTTTTCCGCTGCCAGCCGAGTCGAACCGCTCCGATCCGTCTTTATTTGTTGTTGCGAGGCTGCCGAAGCTTAACTTTGTGGGATAATGTTTATAATGTTTATAATGTTTATCTGCAGATGAACAGGAAGCGTCACACCGTCTGAACACACTGACTGGTTGCCAGATTTGAAATGATCCATTTAGCCGTTTTATTACGTTCCTGTCAGACAGTGTGAACATTGTTCCCACGCCGGATTATTTATATCGTTTATTATGTCTTACCTAAAAAAAAAACTACAGCCAGACTCTTTGTTTGTGTCCTCAGATTTTCAACGTTCTCTCACAACAAACCATCTCAAGTTATTTCAAAGTCGTATTAAAGTCTTTTGATACGAAAAGAGAAACGTGGTTCATGTTTGTGACTAAATGCCGTTTGTCAGATGTCCAACACAGTGTAAATTATTCTTATTTTTTAAGGCTGCTGCTGAACTGTGACGGTTGTGAACAGCACCGTGCAGAGCCTTTTAAATAAAGTGGGAGTGCAGCGTGAAAAGCCCATCAGCCGGGCGACTCAGTGAGACATTCAGGGAACAGCACGGCTGATGAGAATGAATGGGAGGCCCGCTAACCCACAAGCTTGTTCATTCTGCATCTATTCAATTTTCCACTTCTGCTTTTTTTTTCCGGTCAGTCTCTCTGAAAGCAGGCAGCTTGGCACATTTCCTCCAGTCTGTTTCCAGACTTGGTATTTGAGAATATTCCGCAGCCCTGGCAGGTCATTTGAATACATTTCAATATAATTTACCGTAAATTTATTTTATGAACATTTTTCCTTTATTGAAAGAAAGCCAATAACATGTTTGGAATAATAATCCAAATCAGAGAAAGCTTTTCAGTACAGGAAGCAAAATGGAACAAAAATAGTCTCTATTTCATTTTGTTAGTGTTTATTTACCCTTTTGAAAACTCTTCTTTGTCTCCTTCCTCCTTGTTTTTTATTTCTGACATTTACTTTAATGTCTCGCTGTCTCCCCGTCCTCCCCCTCCCCTATCTGCGTCTCTTTCATCCCGTCTGCCGTTGCCGTGGCACCTTGTGTCAGTCTCTGTATATTTTGCAGCCTCCCTCTGAAGTGACACCACACGGGGAGATTAGGGACTCCTCTTTTCATTTACCTCCGTACCTCCTCACCTTATCGCTTTTACATTTATTATCCACTGCTTCTGTGAAAGGTGCCATATTGGAACCAAAAAAAATTGCGCCCGCGCAACTGTATGAATAGTCTTAGTTTAATTAAACTGTCATGTTTCTCCAATTTTGCTGATGGTTATTTTCATTGCGAGTCACGTCTTGTAATGAAATGTGAGGAACACACACACACACACACACACACACACACACACACACACACACACACACACACACACAATCGATCAGCTTCCCTCCTGGTGAAACAAACAGTTTCCAGGTTTGATTGTGTTGCGTCGTTGTCAGAGTTTATTGCTTGGTGTCCCTCAGGAGGCCGCCGACGTTCAGGTAAACCAGGTGTTTCCTCTCCGAGATGCTCTGCTGTAAAACAAATGAGACCTTTAAGAAGAAGTTTCTTTACCTGCTTCCTTCAGGCAAGCATTTCCCCGATGTGTGTGTGTGTGTGTGTGTGTGTGTGTGTGTGTGTGTGTGTGTGTGTGTGTGTGTGTGTGTGTTACCAACACACATCTGCTCAGTGTTTCCTTGGCTGCGGGAGTCGTGTGCGAGTCTGCTGTGACGAATATTTATCTACCAGCAGGACAGGACCCGGTTCTGAGTAGATCAGGGGATGTTCCAACAATATGCAGTGATTTCTGCACACAGACTTTCTTTGGCAGCTATATTTGGAGCACTTTTGATTTATTTGTTTTTCAACCCGTCAGCGCGATCGATTAACGAGTGGACAATCTCTGCTCGTTCTCCGCTGACACACAGAGAGCAGAGGACATAAACACAGAGACTCTCACACTTAGCTGGAAACAAACGGCTGCTAGAAAATTAGGTAAACAACGTGAACAGAATATTTGTAGGCTTAACTGCAACGGGGGAGGGAGGGGGGCAGTTATAAAGATAAAGTTAGAACAATTTATTTGACACTTTTCAAACCGGTCGCCTGCACTGCAGAAAAACATCGTGCACATGCTGTTGAATTTAAGCTGCCGTGATAAAATATGTGTTGCGTGTCAAGTTGTTATTGTTCACCATAAAAGAAGCTGATTCAGCTGGTTTGGTTGGAGCTCAGCTATGTGAATAAATCTTACTAAACACGAAGAGCTCTCGGAGGACAAAAAGTTGGTAGAAAATGTGAATAATGTTTACTAGAAATGAAATGAAAACAGGAAGTAAGACATATGGGTTTCCTCCGGCCGCTAACGTCGTTTACTGTGGACGTTCACCTTGAGCGTTAATGGTGAAGTTGGAACGTATCCCATAATCCTCCACTGTAAACTGTACAGCATGTCACTGCCGGGACGCTCTGAGGTCGAACTTGGAAAGCATCAGCTGTCAGTCATTTGGTGGCTCGTTGTCAAATATGTGTCACATTTCTGAGTCAGTATTTGCTGGAAAGAGTCTCTGAGTCTGTCCTCTGAAATCATCCCGCAACATAACTCACGATCACTCGGCTCCTTTCGGCATCACGTCATCACTCATCATCCTCGTCCTTGAGGATATTTAATGGCAAAGCTCTTAATAATAAACCAGCATCGATATGATATTGATCTTGTTGTTCTTCTGTAATAATAATAATTTTCTCAGATGTCAGTATGTAAGCTCACCTTCAGTCCACTTTTATAAATCAAGGTTAAAGAGGGACTGAATTTGATCATCATTAAGCCGTTATTTCCCTAAAATGTTGCTCGAAGAAGTGCATCCAAGTTTTCTGACTTGTTGAGACACTTTACAGAGTTTTAAGTAGACTTCCTGTTTTTTGTAAATTTTTTTACTCGTATTTGAAGTTTATTATAAAAACTGGTCCGCTGAGATCGACGTCCTTCCAGGATTTCACTGAGTTTTTTGTAATTTGTGGAGTTTTCACTGAGTTTTTTGTAATTTGTGGAGTTTTCAGTGAGTTTTTTGCGTAAAATTGCAGGTCAAAGAAGAAAAATGCTCCTTTTTTTTTTTTAGCACTACCTGATGAAAGAATACATATGTAATCTCTTCCTTTGAAAATAAGCATTTTATATTGAGGTCAAATAGAGGTCAGTAGATATTATAGCATACAGAGCTACGATAAGGAATCGATGGAGATGTTGATGTTTGGTCCAACTTGTTGATTTCCTTCACTTCATGCTTCTGCTTCACCCCCCGCAGGTTCTTCCACGAAGGACGTGGGACCGTCTCTGGGCCTGAAGAAGTCCAGCTCCCTCGAGAGCCTCCAGACGGCGGTCGCCGAGGTCACCCTCAATGGGGACCTCCCCTTCCACAGGCCCCGCCCTCGTATCATCAGGGGGCGGGGCTGCAACGAGAGCTTCAGGGCGGCCATCGACAAGTCGTACGACCGGCCGGCGGCCACGGAGGAGGACGATGAGGGCATGGAGACATGTAAGACGTCCGGTGTTCAGCGTTACATTTAAAGAGACAACGATCACAGGTTTGATGCGTCCAACGTCAGGAGGAGAGTCAGCGAGACACTCGGTCCACCGCTTACGTCTCAAATGCGAACGTAAACAACAACGACTTGCATTATGGGTTACTAAAATGATGCCAAATCCCACTCACTGCATCTTTATTGAAAGTGATGAAATGTCAACCACTAAAAAAACCTCTATTGTGGCTTTTAATACTTCTGCATGGGAGTGACAGCATCCTGACTAATGCTGCATATCTGGCAGCTGATGTTGTCTGTGCTTGTGGTGATGGCACATCGATGACTCAGCACATAACCTCTGAAAAATTAGATCTCAAAACGCTGTCAGGTAGTCAGGAAGGAGAAATTGTTTGTATTTATGATTTTTAGAGATTAGAAATGCACTAAACACAATCAAAATAGTTTATTGAAATAACAATTTTCATTTGTATTCCAATATAAAAGACGTAGCGTCAATAAATCAATATTCCTGTGTAATAATGTGCAGATAGAATATGATAAGATGTCAGAAATCAACTCACAGCCTTTGTTTTGTTTCTAATTCTTCTATTTTATGTGACTTAAAACATTTCAACCACAAAGGGGCTTTAAAAATGAACCAACCATAGAAGCATAACATGCCGTCGTACCATAAAACAGTAATTAATCTGTTGCTGTTCATCATATTGTAAGTTGGTGTTTAATGGTCTCCAATGGTTTCTATCTCATCGTACAGCCGAGCTCCTCAATCACTTATAAAATGTAGTTAAACTGTACTCGACTCCTGGAGGTCTGCAGGCATAATTGAACATTTATTAGACTTTTTTTTTTCCCCCCCCATTTATTAGTGTTATTGATTTTAATGTGTGCAGCAGTTGTACTTAAATCCACCTATTTGTTGGTTCTCCTTTCTTCCTCCATGTTTGCGTCTCGGTCCGTCCTCTTTACTGTTTTGTGATCTGTGTCTTTAGTGGAGGAGGACACGGAGGAGAGCTCGCGGTCGGGGAGAGACTCGGTGTCCACGGTGGCAGACCAGACGCCGCTGTCCGGCACGGAAAAGCCCCTCGTCAACGGCACCAACCGCACCAAAGAGGAGAAGAAGAAGGATAAAGACAAGGCGGGGAAGGAGAAGGAGAAGAAGAAGCCGGAGGGAGGGAAGGACAAGGACAAGGACAAGGACAAGGATAAGGACAAGGACAAGGACAAGGGAAAAGCCAAGAAGGGCATGCTGAAGGGACTCGGAGACATGTTCAGGTAAAACTAGGTTGCGCTGACAACAAGCTGCATGGTCCCTCTCCCTCATCGTCCTAACTTTTTGTAAACATGTTGCTGGCATAAAATAAGCACATATTCATATTTCTCTGTCTTTGGTCTATTTTCAATTAAATATGGGTTTAGATGATTTACACGTTTTATACATCGTCCCACCTTTTTTGGAAACAGTTGTATTATTATCTCACAAACGTTGGCACAAAACTATGTGTTCAAACCACAGAGATCAATATTACTGCTGATACAGACTCACTGAGAGGTTTGTGTTTGTCTTCCAAAGAAAAAGATACTTAGTTTGGTAAATCTGGACACGGACTACATGTAATAGTGTTTTTCTTATTTAAAGCAGATAACATTTTACTTCCCTTCTGGATATGTGATTGTTGTGGAAGTGAGACGAGGCTCAGCGATGCAGCCACAACATTATTGAAAAGTCTTATTAGACTCGGAGACAACTTGACCTTCGTGGTTCACCTCGTTCTCTCTGCAGCATCCAATATTTCACCTGTCATACACTTTCTTAGATCTAAACACACACACACACACACACACACACACACACCATTAGTGTGTACTCTCTTCTCCCTGTTGTCCATCTCAGTCCCTATTACCGCCGCTATCTGGGCTCCCTCGTTCTGATTGGTTGGGAAACCTTTTGGGTCTGGCCAGTGATGCGTCTCTATTTCATATACTATACATCATATTATCCAAAGTGGCAGCGACAGTGGAGGGAAAACAGGGAGTGTTGTGTGAGAGATTGGAGAGTAATGAGGTCCACAGAGATGGAGGGTGTGAAAAAAAAAGATGGAGGAAAAAAGGGAGAGGCGGGTTGGGAACAACAGGTAGAGACAGAAAAACAAAATGTTGGATGTCTAACAATATAACGGAGAGGAAATAGATGGAGTGAGTTGGAGATGGATTTCAACAGTTGGATGTTGAAATACACATAAATACATATATGTACTGCAGTTCTTGTTGGTGTTCTTTAAGTTCTAAGAAAGAAACTTTTGCATAACTAAACTATTTGTCAGACTGATGTTGTTTTAGTGTCTCAGTTGAACTTGTTTTTAAAAATATACTGATACTGCCCAGAAAAATATTTTGACGCAGGACGACTGACATGAATTAGCTCCACCCACATGTCTGAACTCGGCTTCTAAAAATAATAATGACATATAACCTCCAAACCAGGGGCGTCGCTGGAGCTCCGCCCAGTGAGACACACAGAGATCAGAGGACAGAAACACAGCAGATTCTCACGCTCAGCTGGAAAAAAACGGCTGCTCAGAAATTAGGTAAACAATATCAATACAAGATTTTTGGGGTGGAGCTCAGCTACGTGAATAAATGTTACTTAACATGAGTGGCACTTGGACATTTTCATTTTGTCAAAGTAGCTTACAGAAGAAAAAATGTTGGAGACATCTGCTCTAAAATCTTCGTGTATTGATTGTATCTTGAAAATGGAGGACGAAGTACGGTAAGAGACGGTGAGACGGACAAATAGAAGTCATTTTGTGAATGAGAGCGACGGACTCGACTCTCAGCAGCTGAAATCGAGCTGTTTTAGCTCTGCAGGGTTGAAGTCAGCCGTCAAACAGGTGGAATCACTTCTGATGACACCAGTTTACATTTATGGGAACAGAGACTCTGGAAAACTGCAGGACACACACACACACACACACACACACACACACACACACACACACACACACACACCTGCAGTCCTCTTCTGTCCTCTCTTAATTTCCCCTCCTCATCCTCCCATGTGATGAGGATCGGTGCTCGTTGTGAGAGCAGCGCTCTGATTGGCCGCATCAGATCTGCCCCATTAAAACTCTGTCTGACTGCCTGTTTGATCGGCGCCCAGCGTTTACTGGCAGAGACAGCTGTGTGCTCCGAAATAATGATGAGACCCAGTCAATCCATCTGTGTGTGTGAGGGGGGAGGAGGGGGGGGGTGGGCTCAGACTTTATTGTAGGATGAATCCACCAGAGTGTGATGGCATAAGAGATTTTATTTTTAACGCTTGTTCTTTAAGTGCATAAAGAAAACATACTTTTTAAGCAGCAATTCCTGCAATGTCTAATTTATTAAACCCAGACACGATCATGATGACTCATTCTTATGTAAGCTCTACAGTATATTCTGTAAGGTTGCCAAAGTTGGAGCATCTTTCGTTTAATTTAAATGCTCGCAGAGTATTCCAGCAGCTCAGGTTGCCTCTTAATTAGAAAAATAACTCAATATTCTCCACATCTGAACAGACCAGGAACAGAGGGTTTTTACCTTTTTTGCACTTTGTCACATTTCACTAATAAAGAAAAAAAAAAGCCAAGAAAGCGCCGCATTCAAACGCTAAAAAAGAAGACATTAACAGAACAAAACCTGCCAGTAAACCACCCACATTGTGTGATTGACGGGTGATATATGTGGGAGCTACAGTTTAGAAAATGCCGCAGCAGTGAGCACTAAGCAGCAAATATATGTACGAAAAAAACAAAGTAAGGAGTCCCTGAATTTCCATGTTTGACTCGTGTCGGTGTCAACGTGTCACGATCAAACGGCATGCACATGTTGTGCGTTCGTCCCAAAGTGCAGAGCGGCGGTGCTTTTTTTTTTTTTTTTTTTAATATATAAAGTGAATAAAAGTGCGGACCTGTCACACTTTTCCAAAAAGTGAAGCTGCATCCCAGGAGTGTCTCTGCAGCGTCGACAGCTCCCCGATGAGTGGCATGTTTGAGCGGATGAAGTTTCTCTTCTTCTTTTTTTTTCCAGTGCAGGAGTTTGTACTTTGATGTGTATTAGCATTAAAGTGGGGGTGAGGGGGGGGGTAGATCAGGAGTGGGAGGACTGTGTGTGATCAACAGAGTCACCACTGCCTGACCCTCTCATGTCTCCAAGGCCTCACACTCAGTCCCAATCAAAGCGTCATTACCATCAAGTCCTGCCAGCAGAGCAGCCTGCCAGCTCTCTCTCTCTCTCTCTCTCTCTCTCTCTCTCTCTCTCTCCCTCCCTCTCTCTCCCCCCCCCCCCCTCCCTCCCTCCCCCTCTGATCATCACTTGGACTCTGAAGCAACACCCGGTCTGTTAGCTTGGCATCTGTTGAGACGCTCGCTGCCCAGAAATGTGAGAGGGCTGCACTGATTTTTTTTTGCAGTGGTTTTTTAGTGTGTGTGTTCCCGTCACGGACGAGTGAACAAGCCTGAACTCAGAGAAGATGCTCGTGCTGCGACGGGTTCACAGAAGAAGCTCTCTGAGGCCCGTTGTTGCTTTGATTTGTGAATTTTCTAAAGATTATTTTGTTCTGTTTGAAGAGACTTCTGTGCTTTTCTCCCCTGCAAGATAAAAAAATCCTAATACTTGTGGTTCCTACAATCCCAGCTGCTGGTGTTATTGTATTCATTATGATTTATTGCATGCTGTAAGTGCATCCCGGTGACGCTGCATCAAATGCATTAGCAGAGCAGCAGCTGCAGTTTTAGTGCTGCAAGACGCAGGGAGGCGTTCAGGTGCAGCGTTGAGTGTCGGTCACCTGCATTTTGGAGCCCGTATCACAACAACTGTAGTTATAAAACAGACAAAGATAGACTTTAAACACACTTCACATCACGTTTATTTATAAGTCGTGCAACTCGAATGCAGCCGTGTATGTTTCACATCCGCTGGCCGTGCTAAAATGCTGACGTTTCATGTTCGAGTCAATAAAGTACATAAACTACATCGAAGGCCGATTCAGTCACTTATAACTGTGACCTCAGTTGTGTGTTTTTTTATTGTAAGTTACAGTTGAATGTGCTGAATGTCCAACATGCCGCCACAACATCACCGAAACATTTTTTTTTTTTTAATTTTTTTACTTGGTGTGTTTTCAAAAGCACACAGGCGGGTGGTCTGCTGCCGAATCGAATCGGCCGAGTCCGTGACACTTTCAAGTGATCTTTTCAAAACCGCAGAAACCCGTCAAAGCCTCTTTATCGATGTCGCCGAGCTCGCAGGAACGAGGCGGCTCCGACTGTGACTGGAATATCAGATCACTGGATGCCCCGGTGTCACGGTTAATACTCCGCCTCCTCGTCAAAGCTCTACCGTTCACTCATAAATCTTGAAGCGTGTGTGTGTGTGTGTGTGTGTGTGTGTGTGTGTGTGAGAGAGAGAAGGCTGTTTTTTAAAGGAGGTTGTTAATGAAAGTTAGTGGTGCGGCGAGAGAAAGTGTCAACCGTCGCTCCCCGTGATAGATCACTCCGGCTCTGAGCGTTAACGGCGGCCTGTCACTCTGAGCATCTCCGACGGCCGCAGTTAAATTAATTAGGTAATGGACCTGAGACTCGGATCCTCCTCCTCCTCCAAGCTGTGGCGTTCCCTCCTCATTCCTATCTCTTAGTTTGTCATTTACGCTCCACGGCGTCGATATCCGTCGTTGTGAGTTCGTACTTGTCGTGACATTCAAGGAATAACAGGAAAGTTGGAATCCAGTTAATGGAAACTTGTGAGACAGTTACTACTGAAAACTCATTTCTGTCATCATGACGTCGGTTTGTGAACGTTATGAATCCTCCAGTTCAGATTCTGTCCGTCACCATCTTTGCTAGTTCGGAGCAGGAAGTGACCATATTTGGACGAGCTGGGGGAGGAGCCAGAGGTGGATCTGACCGATCTGATCGGAAACCTGACGATACTACGTCCCGCCCACCGATAGCTGTAACCTGACTGCACCACAGGCCTGTCAATCAAACAGACACGCCCCCAAAAACAGGTCTTCTTGAATCTTCTTTTCTAATGAATGAGGGATTATTTTCAGATGGACCTCCAGAAAACTAATAAGAAGGAGTGACTTTAGCTAACAACACCGAGATAACTGATGGACACATTTTATTCACTTTGGATTTGATGAGAGAAGTTGAATGGGAGTCTATGGAGCCGGAGGCTTTTTGGAGACGACCTCTAGTGGCACTCGCTGGTATTGCAGCTGAAGACACTTCTGGATCAGAACCATTTTACAGACCTGAAGATACAAACTCTTTTATATACAATTTGGCTCCAAATTGACTCCCATTAAACTTCTCATGAAATACATAGTCAATCATTTTTTGTTGTTAGCTAAAGTCACTCCTTCTTATTAGTTTTCTGGAGGTCCATCTGAAAATAATCCCTCATTCATTAGAAAATAATACTCTTTTTGATTGGCAGGCCTGTGGTGCAGAAAATAAACAACTTTATTTCTCTGAGTCGTCATTTAGTTTTTTACTTTATAAACTTTAATAATATAAAAGAAACCAGATTCAGCAGTAGCCTTTTAAAGTGTTCTATTCTTGTGAGAACCACACATAGTGGGCAACAGATGCTGAACGCCTGCGTGTGTGTGTGTGTGTGTGTGTGTGTGTGTGTGTGTGTGTGTGTGTGTGTGTGTGTGTGTGTGTGTGTGTGTGTGTGTGTTCTTGGCTTCCTTCCACTCCTCCATCAGGAGTTCATCCATCAGTTTGAACCATTCCCTAGTGAAGCACCACTTTTTACGGGTAAATCGGAGCGCCTTCAGGGCAGCAAACTGTTTTGTGTTTTTTTTTTAACTCTTGATATTTTCCTCGAACTGTGAAGGAAAAGTTTTCCAGTCCAACATACTTCAGGATAATTGTGTGAAGTCAGGAAATGTTTTTTTTTCCCCTTTTTTTTTGTCACTCTTTGATCTTTTATTCGCAAATAATGAATTTTTGTTGTTAACATCCTATTTCTTTGTTTATTGTGTTTTCCACACACAGAATCACACAATGTTATGTTCTTTTTCATTATGAATTCTTCTCTCGTGCCTCCAATCATTCATCTTGTCTTTCACACCTTTTTTTTCTTCTGCTGTTTTCTTCTTTCCGTGTAGTTTCACACTCCTACACACTCGCACCGCTGGTGTTCATCCGCTCCTTCGTTTGCTTTGTTTTGTTCTTTCTTCACGTTGTTTTTTTTTCTCATTGATTCACTTCATTGTTTGCGTTTTTATTTTTTTATTTTTTTCCCCTTCTCTATTGATTTCCATACAAACAGCACACACATCTCTGCTTTCACACAATTTACACTCTTTTCTCTTTAATCTTTAAACACACCTCACTTTTGGGGGGATTTGCTTTTGATCTGGTGACTTTGCCCTCTTGCTTCAGTAGCTTTCACACACACACACACACACACACACACACACCTCTTAACACTGTTTTAGTGTCACATTCAGTGAGTTTCTCATTTCTTCCCCTCTTGTTCACCGTCTTCTGTCTCTTTCATTAACACACATACACACTCTCTCTCACACACACACACACACACACACACGCACACACACACACACGCACACACACACACACACGCACACACCTCTTTGGTCTCTCTTGCCGTTGTCTCTGTCGAAGTCGTAGATATTCTCTGCGGACCAATTTCCCCGTGAATAATCATGAAGGGTTCATTGTGGAAGCGAGCGCGCTGCCAAAGTCATTTCTTCAACAGGCTGCGGCTTTTATACCGAGTCAATCAAGCTGAAATATCTCGTCGACGGCTCCTATTTCGTTAAGCGTCACTCCCTCCCCATGAATATAATTACCGTGATCGGCCCGCGTCGACGCCGCCTTTTGAACGGGCTGAATTGGGTTTTGAACTTGTGAGACGTACTTTGTGGATCGCTTCGTTTGAGGACTCGATTAACAGCTGAGTCGAACCTGTTTCTGGGATCACAGACAACATTTGCAGTCAGATCAGTAAAGTTTGCGTTTATTGTCGAGGCTCCAACAGCAGCAGTTCAGCATTTCTCCCATTTATTAAATGTCAGATCAACTGATTTTTAAACTATGTAAAAGATTTTTTTTTCATTATTTTGAAAAGATCAAATTCCATATTTGTAAACCGTGAATATAGTCGGTGTTAATGGTGCACGGTTTTGGTTGCTCCAGGTTCGGGAAGCACCGTAAGGACGAGCGTCCGGGGGAGAAGATGGATCGGAAAGGCTCCAGCAAGTGGAGGCTGGAGGAGACGCAGGTGTCGGAGGAGGAGACGATGAAGATGAGGATGGAGCAGGAGAGGTGAGACGTGACCTTCACATCTATCAGTGCTGTGGGGTTAAAGGTCATGTTGGTCCTGTGGGATCCAGTATCTAAGTGGATAAAAACCTCACACCTGTGCAGCTTTAACAACATATATTAGG
The DNA here is from genome assembly GCF_022577435.1 of Embiotoca jacksoni. Lineage (NCBI taxonomy): Eukaryota > Metazoa > Chordata > Actinopteri > Embiotocidae > Embiotoca > Embiotoca jacksoni. Next base: position 498,984 of record NW_027185422.1, on the reverse strand, counting down.
ATCAGAATTGCCCTCCTTTGGATCAAAAAAGTTTTACGAATCTGAATCTGAACGTTTATGAAGCTAATCCAAATTCTTGTCATATCCAGATTTATTTTTGAAAGTCTAAACAGCAAAAAACACATGAAATGTCATTTTTGCAACCCGGATCCAAACCACATGTTGAGGTGGATTAAAACACGACTCCAATATGATTTCAGAAGCTGAAATAAAGTCTCTGCTGCCAGAAGCTTCCATGTTGAAAAAGCCGCATCATCGGCGTAGCCGCGCATACGTTGTTACCACGGCAACCCATGCAGATAGGTTGCCGATGTCTGGACACACAAATCTGATTAGCTCAAAAATCCAATTTGCCTGAAGTTTGATTGAAGCATAAGTGAACCACATTCATGAAAGAATTCGTTTTCTCTGGATTTTTTTACATTTAGTCAAAAAAATGGTATTTAACTTTTATCACTTACATTAAAGCTTCTGTGTTGTCTCCTTTTCATTTCTCCTTTCAGCCTGTAGGACTTGAATTGGTAAGATGTTAAAGCACACTTTAAATCTTCTTCAATAATCAACAAGTTAGTGTTCACTCTGTCCTATTTCTTATTTTTTCTCCTAATTAAATTGTTATACACCATTTGTCCAAAACTATGTGGACACTGATGTCCTTTGATCGTACCCGAGTTCGTTGACTTTACTTCTGCTGCTTCCAACTTCAACATCAGAAATGAATTTTCAGCTTTGTGAATAAACCGCTTTGTGCAGCAGCGTTATGTTAATACTTTAACAAATCAAGGCTCTGTTGATTTAAATAATAATAATTAAATGGACAGAGAAGCCATTGTTTTGGAGTCTTTTATTGTTATCAGATGGTCGCCCAAAACCAAACCGCCCCGACAGGAAAGTCGCTCTCTCTCCGTTCACCAAACTAAATGTCAGATGGGCGTCGTGCCAGATTTTAGGGGGCAGCAGTTTACAAATGCTGAGACCATTACAGCCCTGCCAGCTAATTAATTCCCCTCCTCTCGGTGTAGGGCAGCAGTCATTACTCCCCACACACACTCCTTATTAAAATGTGGTTTGTGTTCTTTCTTTACGGCCGCAGAGCAGATCGTGCGATAATAAGATAACGGCTGCAGTCTTTATTTTTAATTGCCGTGAGGTTAACGTAAATGTCGGTTGTTTCGCTGGGTTTTTGTGTGTTAATCCGATCTGTGGCTTCGGTCGGTTCTTGTTGTGCATTTTATTACCAAAGAGCTTCGTTTTTTTGTTGTTTTTTTTTTTGTGGTTGCAGCCTGAATTCAAAGTTATTTTTTTTATCACACAAAATGTGAAACCTTTGTCTTAAAACATTGCTGAAGACTTCTGTGCATTTGTATTGAATGTAGGGTATAAGATGGAAAGAACACTCTATTAATCCCTGATTTATCAGCATCACATAATATTTTTTTTTTTTTAAATGGATTTAAATGCTTTTTGAAGCTCAATCTAAATCTATTGAGAGCAGATTTAAGCTTACGTCTGATTACATGTTGGAATGGATGTGAAGAAGTATGTTTTTATGGCAGGTTTATCCTCGGCGGTGAGTAGGTGCCGGGTTGTGTGTTGTTTCTTTATTTGTTAGATATCTCAGGGCAGGAAAGAGCAAAGAGAAATCTGTGAAAAAGGGAAAGCAGGAGGTTAATTTCTGCCTCCACAGAGCAGGAACTATCTCGGGATTGTCTGACAGAAGTTCTTAAGTCGATGCATTAATTATTTTGTTCAGCGTGGGGTGTTTGCCTCTCCACCCGAGCGTGGCTGCTCCCCGAGAGCACACGAGCCCGCTCCTTTTGTTTGTGTTCAAGCATTAGCTGAGATGTGGTGATATTGACGGGGAGATCCCACCGAGGCGTGAGGGAGGCTGCGGCTGCTTCGGCGTTCGACGACCAGCCGGTTATCTGTTTCAACAGGCCGCTCTCCGAAAAGGTTGAGCCGGGGAGCTTCGGCACATCGCTGCGGAGCGCATCGATCGGTCGCCGCCCGAAGCTGCAGTTTAATCCAGCTGTGATTGACTAGATAGATGGATTTCCTCACAGGTTTAAGACTCAGAGTCCCGGAGGACGCCGACCCCGAGCAAGACAGACGAATCCAGACAGACAGTTCAGACGGCACGCTGCTGCATGTGGTCGATGATGTACCTTCACTTTAAGAGCTAATATAGATGCACATATATCTTTGTTCATCAGATATCTTATTTCATCAGATATCTGTATTCATCAGATATCTTTGTTCATCAGATATCTTTGTTCCAACCAGACTGAGCTAGCTGATCAGTTTAGTGTTTCTATGTTCTGTATTTATTGAGTTGGAGACCAGAAATCCTCTCTGTTGCTAGGGTGGTTGCTAAGGGTCGGACTACTTCCTGGAGTAGTTATGTAAGAGTCTACTGATCCGACTATGTTGCCGTGGAAACGGAGATAACAACAAGTTTTTATATTTTGGAGCGAATTGCCCCACAATATGAAAACATTGTGATTACATATTTTATTTAGTCGGTAACTTGTTGTTTAATCACAATAAATAAAATACCATCATTTGTCATCTTTACTCAAATTGATTAAAAAAACGAGTTGAACTGTTGGTACAAATGGTTTTTACTTCCAGTTAAGAGTTATAACCTCTTTGCTCTTTGAACAGAAGCTCAACATAGAAGTTCCCTTTTTACCCAGAAGCTGAGCTAAGTTGAGGTATTTTTCTGTTTTGGCCTTCGCCATCTGCAGACTGAATCAGATCCTGCTTTGACTTCGGTTTGTCTTTCAAGACGCGGCCACATGTCCAGAGGTTACGAGTTCAATCTAAAGAACAGGCAGCGTCCTGTACACGGAGCCGTTTGTCTCGGTGAACTTCCCCTGACCCAGACATTCGCTGCGTACAAAGATGGAGTCGAAGTGTTCGGAGCACAATGCATTTATTTATTTATTTTCTGTATCGTTGAAGTTGCATAAATGGACGAGACTTTCTGAATAATGTCGCTATAGTTCCAAACGACGAGTGCTTCAGAACCGACGGAAACCGCTCGTCACCGAATCGTGAAACATTTCCAAGCGCCCGCGTTATCAATCCAGAAGCACTTTGAGCGGCCGTCTTATCCCGCCGGACCTCCTCGTTCCTCCAGCTTCCTGCCTTTCACTGCGGTCTGTCGGTTGTGTCAGCGGTACCGCTAAGAGGACGGTTTATTACGGCCTGAGTACAATGGCACATAATGGACCATTGTTCTGGCTCCATATGGTAGAAAGGTCACTCGTCAAACGTCCCGTCCTGCCGTGTTCCTATAAGCTTTTATCTGCTACCACTCCGGCTCTGCTCTCCTTCTCCTCAACCTCTAACTTTCTTTTTTTTAATCATTTTCCCCTTCGTGCTGAGAGTGTTTTCATCTCTCATCAAGGTTGGTCCTCAGGGAGAAAGCAGGGTTTTCCTTGTGGGAGTATTTTTGGGACCGAGAAGGTAACGATTAGATCAAGTGTGCTTTTCCTTCCCGTCCCGCCGTCTCAATCAGCGTAACTCCATTTGCGAAGCATTTTTAGCAGCGTTGCTTTTTTGAAGTGCACCGTCACGTTGACGGAGACTTTGTCTTGACGCTCTGCAGCCTCGGAGAGGTTTGTAAAGCTCCTCTACTGGAGGACGGTAGTTATCCTGAATTCACACCTGCTACGATGGATTCCAGTAGTGACCCAGTCCAAAGACATCCATGGAAACCTTTAAAACACGTGAAAGTACTTCTTCATACAGGAACTTAAATTCAAACTGTTTCTCTCAGTTGGTTCATTTTGATGCCAGCAGCTCTCCTGCAGGTAGCGAAGGATGAAATTAGAGCTAAACGAGCCCGTGATGAAGATGTTTATTGACATTTTGACTAAAAAGAATCAGATTGTTTGGGATAGAGGAGCACTGTGGACAGTAGTTTCAGAAAAAAACAAACATTGGTGGAGTACTCCATAATTATGATGAACTGTGGAGTTATTTTCTCTGCAGATGTTGTTAAAAACTGTTGGAGTTTGGAAAAGTTTTGTTGAAAAGTAGTTTTAACCAAGAAATCTGATTGGCCAACTGTCAGCATGACATCACACTCTGCTCATCACTACAAAATATCGCTCGGTATGATGTAGTTTCTACTTGTTGTAGGTCTATTAAATGAACCATTTGGTGAAGTCGGGTTTCTTTTGGTCCTTTTTTGACCGGTTTTGGTTTTAACACACGACACGGTGCTAAAATCGATATCTTTGTTCATCAGATATCTTTGTTCCAACCAGACTGAGCTAGCTGATCAGTTTAGTGTTTCTATGTTCTGTATTTATTCAGTTGGAGACTAGAAGCAAACGGAGATCGCACGAACAAAATGTTTTGAAATCTCGAGTGAATTTCCCCACAATATGAACACATTTTGATGACGTGTTTTATTTAGATGGTAACTTGTTGTATAATCGCAGTATTACATGAGAGTGACGTTTTAACGTTGTTAATTGGCTCGTCGCCTATTCACACACATCTGAAGTGTAATATTGCTTTAATTAATCATAATTTCTCCATAAATAATTCCAGTACCAGCATCCTAAATGTGAGGATTCTGTAGTTTGTGTTATTTTAAGTGGAATAGTTTTAGGCAGACGGTTGAACAGTTTGTAGACTCTACTTTCACCTCTGGAACATTTTGATGGGCATTTGTTCAGTTTTTCTGTCAAATATTTTTCTCCCGACTTTGCTCTTTGTCTCAACCTTCAGCTCTTTTGAACTGAGACTGTGTCCTTTCTCACACCACTGCTTCAAAGCTGCATCCTTCCTCACTCAGACTCCGGCCCCGTTGACCCGTCCGGGGGCCTTGTTGGGGGAGGGGGGGTGGTTATGTCGGGCCTTATCTTATCAGCCACTGCGCTTGTATATACAATCAGTAGCTGCTGCTGCTTTCTCTGATGGAAAACACTGTTTTTCCTCCGGGTTTAAAGATAGATTCCCTGAAGGGCCCCGCTTCCTTCTGCGCTATTAGATAATCGCTGAGTCCACAAAGACACGGCGTGCTTTCATTTGACGCGAGTTAAGTTCTTGGAATAAGTCTAAAAGAAAAGGCTTATTGATTCAGTGGTGAGCTGCTGCAGCCGTCAGGTTCATTAACGGCCGCGTCGGACCTCCAATCATTTCACCTGGACTCCCTTTAAACCCGCCCTCCGACGGGGAGCCCTCCGCGTTACACTCATTGTTTCGTTATGCTCAGCATGCAAATGTTCTGCAGGAAGCGATTCAGATTTATTAGCCTGCTGAGTTTTCAGTGAAGTTGCACCCCCTGCCTCGTCGCCACGGCGCCCGTCCCATTCGCTTTCCTGCTGCCAGTAAAAAGGAGGCCTGCAGAACAGAGAGCTGGATGATAATTGGTAGTTGTGAAGCTCTGATAATTGGCAGGGCTGTAATTATGGGGCTGCGCGATAGGTAGTCCCCCCCCTCCCCCTCCCATCCCCCGATGCAGAAAACGGTGTTGCCAGTTATTCACAAGATAATGGCCCGAGGAGGAAGAGCAAGGATGTGTTGAAAAGGTGTGTGTTTGTGGTGGAGGGAGACAGAAAGAGAAGAAGCATGTTCGCTGTACAGTCGCAGCACTCTGTGAATACAAAGTGCTTCCGTGTGAGAAGCTGTTTCACGTCGTTTATGGTATAAATAATAGACTCCACATCGTCTCCCTCCTCTGGAATGGAAAGTTAAAAAGGTCCAATAAACAATCAGCAGATGTTGCAGCAGGTTTGTTTAGCGGTTCGTTAATGTGACGGCTGAGATTTACGTCGTCTCGGTGCAGAACACGAAGGTTTGAAGACCAAAGAGGAAACCAGGAAGGTTTCAGTCTCAGTTTGTCGCTCCGTAGTCAAACACAAGCTCACTGACACTAAAAATGGCTTCTTTTCGTTATAAAATGTTTTATTTGGAATTTATCATCTCGTAAAGCACGTTTACATGAGTTGTCAGTATCATCATCTTCATCATCTTCATCACCAGGATCCAGGCGAAGACCCGGGAGCTGCGGGAGCGTCAGGCCCGGGAACGGGACTACGCCGAGATCCTGGACATCAGCCGCTCGCCGGAGCGCTCGTCAGAGGAGGAGCACCCGTACGCCGGCATCAACGCACTCAACAGCTCGGTGGACAGCGGCCACAGCCGGCCCCACAGCCCCCGAGACGACTTCCCCCACCTGCACCCCCACCCGCACCACCCGCAGCACCAGCACTCCGACACCCTCTACACACAAGTCAGCAAGGCACGCGGCGACCGGCCTCCGTCTGCAGACAGGTTGGCTTCTCCTTCTTCATTATTATTATTTCACTTCCTTCCTGTCCTCTTGTTTCCCCTGACAACCACAAAAAGAGAGAATTAATTACTTTCCACGAGAGTCCCAATCACCCCCCCCCTCCCCTCCCACCACCTTCAGATGCCATTTCCCTCTGGGCCGGGTGACGGGCTGCCAATCACGCCTCGGCAACCTTTTTACCTGCGATTCAGAAGCGAGTCTTCACTCCTGGTATTTCAGTAAAAAAAGAAAAAGAAAGAAAGGTCCGTCCGGGACCAGATTGCCGTCCCCCGTCCCACCCCCGTCCCACCCCACCCCTCACCTCCCTCGTAACTCTGAAGCAGCATTATTGCACGGAGACGGCGGGCCGCCTATCACACCTGCAGGAGAAAATAATCACAGCAGCAGAAGGCAGGCGGTAAATGTCAGCTTGGCGTTCTCGTGGGGGAATGGAAACGTGGAAACCTTTGAATATCTGTCTCTCTTGACCTTTCCACCCCTCTTCCTCTCCATCTTTGGATTTCACCTTATTGCCACCTTTTCATTTTTCCCGTAAAGATTTCTACCGGAGCTTGTGTCATTGATTAACAGCTGTCAGTCATTTTAAAATCCACCGCCCCACACACACAGACACCCACACCCACACCCACACACACACACACCCACCCACACACACACCCACCCACCCACACCACACACACACACACACACACACACACACACACACACACACACACACACCCACACCCACACACACACACACACCCACCCACACACACACCCACACACACACACACACACACACACACACACACACACACACACACACACACACACACACACATACATCCAGTCCACTGCAGTGAAATGTGTTCAAATCCTGCAGCAGCAGCTCTGCAGCTCCTCCTCCGATCAATGATTGGAGACATTTGCAGCCCTCAGATGGATTTTGGGGAAAACTGGCGAGTTGATCCTGAAGCTGAATGAACGGGTTCGTCTCCGTCGTAGTTTCCACGCAGCCCCCAGATGGCCTCGGCTTCAAGCGCGCCGTCGCTCGCATTGATTCATAATTCATGATTCATGGCGTTGCTGTTGTCGCTGCACGTTTCCTTCTTCTTCTTTTTTCTTTCCAATCCCTGATGTGCAGCATCGAGGCTCACAGATGCACAACAGAAGATAATAACATTACTGATATGTAGTCTTGCTTAATTAGGTGACATGATTTAGACTGTAATCATCGTCTTATTAAAATTTGTCGCCTTTTCTCTCATTTACAGCACAAGCAATTAAATGTTTTCCTCTCAATCATCTAGAGAGTTTTTTTAGTCGCGTGTCTGAAATCATTTTAGCAAATAGTTTCTTTTATTGTTTAAGTCATTCATGAAGCATAAATTTGAAGTATTCACCAGTTGGCTTCTCAAACATGAGAATGTGCTGACTTTAGTTTCCAACTTAAAGACGTCCTGTTTTCCAGTTTATTCACTTTTGCAGATAAAATGATTCATCGCTTTGAAAATAAAGGATGCATTAGTCAACAAGTAAAAATTCTTTGCAGCTGCAGGGATAAAATGTGTAAACATGGCTGTAAAACCTCAGTATGTCTTTATGTGTCATTGCATGGCTGTTCTGCAGAGACATGTTTTTTTTACGAGAGATAAGGTCTTTTTGTATTAATGTCAGCCGTTGGTTCCTCAGATTGCATCGATAATTACTCCCTAATCTTCCTGTGACCTGGAAACACCTCGTCATGCTGTAAATCAGCTCCTTTAACTCCAACTTCTTAACGGTGTAACGTTTCATTTAAAAAAAAAAAAAAACAGCTCCTGCGAGAACCAGGAAGTGTGTTTCCTGTTTCCTTTCTGCCCCCTGCTGAACAGGAAGTGAATTTAGACCATTGGATGGGTGGGGTGGGAGGATGGGAAGCGGGGGGGTTGTCCCACCCGACGGTGGGACTGTTTGTTATTCTGGGATTGGAATGGCAGCACCAAGTGATATCAGAGCTTCAAGGATTGTAGAGATTCGATCGAAGCAATAACACGTCTGCAAGAAACCGAGAGCGAAAGAAAATGTTATTTTTCTCCGACTGTAACGTTTCTCTTTTTAAACCGGCCGGCCCGCCGTGATAAGTTCACGTGTAAACAGTCTCGTGTTTCCGTTGAGTCAGCCCGAACGCTCGCTGAGCGCAGGACGCCGCTGTGTTGTTGGGTTTGTTGTTTCTTCAGTTCGAATCGGATGAAAACGTCTCGGTGACGTTCAGCGTTCGTGTCTGAGCTGCTTTTGTTGGTGACTGTCACAACTCAGAATCAAACTGTCAGAGCTGTGACGGAGATATTCAGCTTCAATTTACGAAATAACAATAATAATAATGAGCTTTATTTATTCTGTGATTACATGCATCAGACTGCAAACACAGAACACTGATTCCTGCACAAAGCAAAGCAAAAACAAACTAAACACAAAAATGCACAAATTGAAAATGTTGAAATACATCAAACTACATATGAAAGAACACGATGGAGGAAGTTTTCCACAGGCCTGTCAATCAAACAGACACGCCCCCAAAAACAGGTCTTCTTGAATCTTCTTTTCTAATGAATGAGGGATTATTTTCAGATGGACCTCCAGAAAACTAATAAGAAGGAGTGACTTTAGCTAACAACACCGAGATAACTGATGGACACATTTTATTCACTTTGGATTTGATGAGAGAAGTTGAATGGGAGTCTATGGAGCCGGAGGCTTTTTGGAGCCGACCTCTAGTGGCACTCACTGGTATTGCAGCTGAAGACACTTCTGGATCAGAACCATTTTACAGACCTGAAGCTACGAACTCTTTTAGAAACAGTTTGTCATCACTATTCCAACTATTGTGTCAACTTGTTGTTTAACTGAGACTTTTCTGAACATTTTGTTGGACCTACAAACTTTCCCAACTTACTAATGTAAACTGTGGAGATGAGAGACGACACGTGATTTACTTCCTGCCGACTGAATCAATAACTCGCTGGTATTGCAGCTTAAGGCAAGATATTAATCGCCATCCTTGTCGTCTTGATCTTTCTGAAGCATGTTATCCAAACTGTCCGAGAGGAAGTCCACCAAAGCTTGTCACTTTCTCCAGAGAACTCCAGAATCCCGACCGCCCCTGAAGTCTCTCGTCTCCTTTTCTCGGCACAGGTTGAAGGGAAACCAAAAAAATTAAAAATAAAAATCAGTCAACAGGCAGCTGCGTAAATATCCAGCAGAGTTCATTTTTAATTGCCTTTTATTTTTTTTCCTTCAAACACGGCGCTGCCAGAAATTTCAATTTAAAAAGAAAAGCAGCTTCAGAGGGAACGTGTCCTCTGCTGTAAGCAGCGTGACGGTGAGGCCGGCAGGCTTCGACCGGTCGGCTACAACACGCCCGAAGCGCCTCGGAAACGATGGACGGTGAATCAGACGGATGTTCCTGCAGAAACTCGACATGTTTGAGTCGCTGTGGTTTGTCGTGTCGGTGGTTCGGTGTCGGGAACGCTCGCTTCTTTTTTTGGCTCTCGACCAAATTGCATAACTTTTCTTTTCCTTCTTCTCAACCTGCCAAACTAAATATGGCCCACAGCTTCAAACAAATGTTCCCCATCAGCGTCTACAGTTGACATCTGCTCTTATTTGTGCCCTCAGAAGTGAAGGAGAATAACTGCGTGTGTTTCTTTTGTAGTTAATTAGCTGAATTCACCCCAAAAACAAAACGCATTTCAGTCGACGTGTTATTAAAGAGCTTTATGAGCCCTCAACATTCGCTGCATCACCCTCCGTCCCTGTTGTGTGAGCGGAAAAGAGTCCAAATGAATTAGCCGCCATTGTTTCATCCCTCCCTCCTCCCTCCTCCACCCTCCTCCCGACTTACAACGGCAGCAGTGAATGCTGGGAAGGCTCCGAGGGATTTGCAGTGATTTGATTCTCTGCGTTTTCCCGAGGAGGCAGCGCTCTTATTGAATCGGCTCCATTACATTTCATCTCCGCCGGGGGAATAAGAGGCCTCGGAGGGAGCGCGGTCGTGTTGTATCACAAACACGCCAGAAACAGCCAAGCAGGCAAACAAACAGGCGGCAGTCGCCTCGCAGCTTCTCGCAGGCTGATAAGGTGTGTGTGTGTGTGTGTGTGTGTGTGTGTGTGTGTGTGTGTGTGTGTGTGTGTGTGTGTGTGTGAGAGTGTGTGTGTGTACATGTTGTTTAGCGGTGTGCGCCCCTACTGCTGTTGTGTTGTTGTCTCTTTCTATGTTTAGATGCAGGTGCTCGCTGCCGGTTTTGTTCATGTGCACTTGTGTGTTTGCTGTAAACTCAGAAGAGTGAAGGTGACAAGTCGAAGGTGTGTGTGAGTCTCAGATGGAGAAAAGGTGGCAGGTACGCAGCAGCACGCCGTGAATACAAAAGCTGTCTGATGCTCTGCAAGGATTTCTGTTGATGGAGGAGTGAAATCACAGTTAGATAAACAACTTTCAGAAAACAACCACGTTGAAACCGAGCAGCATCCAACAGTGATGTCATCAACCATCAGTGATGTTATCAACCATCAATGATGTCATCATCGCTTTGTGAACGTTATGAAGCCTCCAGTTCAGATTCTGTCCGTCACCATCTTTACTAGTTGGAGCAGGAAGTGACCATATTTGGACGAGTTGGGGGAGGAGCCAGCGGTGGATCTGACTGATCTGATCGGAAACCTGATGATACTACGTCCCGCCCACCGATAGCTGTAACCTGACTGCACCACAGACCTGTCAATCAAACAGACACGCCCCCAAAAACAGGTCTTCTTGAATCTTCTTTTCTAATGAATGAGGGATTATTTTCAGATGGACCTCCAGAAAACTAATAAGAAGGAGTGACTTTAGCTAACAACACCGAGATAACTGATGGACACATTTTATTCACTTTGGATTTGATGAGAGAAGTTGAATGGGAGTCTATGGAGCCGGAGGCTTTTTGGAGCCGACCTCTAGTGGCACTCGCTGGTATTGCAGCTGAAGACACTTCTGGATCGGAACCATTTTACAGACCTGAAGCTACGAACTCTTTTATATTCAGTCAGTGGTTGAAACACATGATCAGCCACTTAGTTTGTAATAAATTGATTATTGATGAGGCCACACCCTCAAGGTCTTTATTTTTTTTATTTATTTCATGCTTTACTGGGATTTATTCCTTGTAAAGTACCCCAGGCTTCTGTTTGGTACTTCAACCTAAAGACTGATCCATTTGCCTGCACGTAAAAAGTACGACTCTGTTTTAAACCAGGTCCCAAAGAGCCTCCGCACTTAAAGATGAACTCAAACACACCTTTCTTTCAATCAGCATTGAGTAAACTCCCCGTTAATCCGACGTTCCTGTCGCTGCAGGATTTGTGTTCACTCTCACCAGCACTTTACACTCTTCCACAGACACAGAGATTTAAAAAGAGTTTAAAAGCTTCAACATAATTTCATTACATGTTTCAGCACCGTACAGTAGGGAGCCCCTGTTTTACACTGTAAAAAAAAAAACAAATCCCATCTTTCTCATTATCCTCCGGTAATCCACTTATCAACAGACATCATCCGTGTTGTTTATTTCCCCCCCGTCTCTGTAATCCCACACATCTGACCTTAAAGCGTTTCCCAATCTGTTTATCTCTCCTGTTTTCACAGTAACCGTGATCTGCCTCGTTTCACGACGTAACACGCTGTTCGATTGTGTTTCCTGCAGAGACGCATGTTTTCAGCTGTTGTGAAATCATAAATCTTTCCTTTTTTTTATGGATTTAAACACCATTTAAAAGGTGATTTCAGAACATAAAGTGAACTATCGAGCTGGAAAAGTGTTCATCTTTTTCTGTCTGCTGTCAGCTTCTTTCCTGCCAGACTAAACCTGGAGTTGCAAAAAAAAACCGTGCAGCTGTGACTCGTCCCCTCTTCGTAACCGTTGAAGACATCTTCCTGCGCCTCAGCTGCCGCTGCTATCTGGCTGCTAATCTGCCACAAAATGTTCGCTCTCACGTGTGTTCCCGCCACTCGCCGAGCAGAACGGGATGTCTGGGTGGGGGGGCATCTCTTCTCGAGGGTCATTGCGAGCACCTGAAATCGTCGCTGTGAAACGCCGATTCGACGCCGGCTGACAGAACTTTGAGCGGCTGCCAGCGTGCCGAGCCTCCGGTTGGACACGTCTGCACAACGCAGACACACTTCAACTTTTGCACCTGAGAAAAGTCGTCTCAGCAGAAGAAGGTAGAGTCAGGATGAAATCTGGAACTGATTTTCCCAACTTCTTTTATACCTAAAAGTTTGAGAGCCATCAGAACTGGAGAGACAGAAATAAAACAAGTGTTGATAACACTTTAAATTATCAGGAATTCATGCATTAATTCAAAGTCTTTCATTCATGATCTCATGCATGAATTAAAGCATTAACTGAGGTCATACATCATCAATTACTATCATTTATTAAACATGATCATAATGACTTATTTGATTGATTTGCAGGAATTCATGCACAAATCCTCTCTAATTAATAACCCTTAAGTGAAGTGTTTGTTGTGAAAGGAGGGAATGAAAGTTTCCATGAGTTGCAGGGCCGTGGGAAAGAATGAACCCTCACCGACACCACACCCTTCTTCCAGCCAGTGTGGGTGGTACGTTGTGTTTGTTGTCTCCTCGTGTGTTGAGAAATACTGTCTGAGCAAAAATATAAACTGCAATAGAGGACATCGTAAATTATGATGTTGGCACATGGCACGGATACAAGAATAGTTATATAATAGTTGTATATTTCAGGATGTACCTTCATTTATTTTGTGCTTTTGTGGAGCAAAATCCTAAATAAAGTAGCAACCACAGACTGTTTATAAAAGTGTTCGTAGCTTCAGGTCTGTAAAATGGTTCTGATCCAGAAGTGTCTTCAGCTGCAATACCAGCGAGTGCCACTAGAGGTCGGCTCCAAAAAGCCTCCGGCTCCATAGACTCCCATTCAACTTCTCTCATCAAATCCAAAGTGAATAAAATGTGTCCATCAGTTATCTCGGTGTTGTTAGCTAAAGTCACTCCTTCTTATTAGTTTTCTGGAGGTCCATCTGAAAATAATCTGAAAATAAACGTTAATAATAACGTTCACAAACCAACGATGACATCAGTGCTGGTTGCTGATTGGTTGCAGTTAACGAAAGAACCGTAAGTCAGTTTCCAGGCAGTCAACCTGAGTTTCACGGCTCCTCTGTGGTTTCTTGCAGGATTCTGATCACGTCTCAGTTTATATGAATTTAGAGCTGCAGAGTTTCATGGAGACTTATGATGCAGACAGATGGGTCCCGGCTGATACGTGTGAAATGCAGCGATGCAGATGTTCGTACATCAGCTGAAAGGACACATTCAGCGACTCGCTGATGCCGTTAAATGATAAAATATTTCATCATTTTACTTTAATGAGTTACGGTTTGTGTGATAACAGGGGCAGGTATTGTATTTATTGTAGCTCTATATAATGTGTACGTCAGAAGATTCAACACACAAACTAACTCGCACAGTGCGACATCTGTTTGTGTGCTTCCGCATGCAGAGCACCTCCGAGTTAAAATTTAGTTCTTTCAAAATAAAAGCTGCAACTCAAACAAGATAGTTTAAGAATATGGATCTTTTTTAACTAAATAAATGCTTTAATTTTCCATGTTTTGATGCTTGTATTGTATAAATACACTGAATGCATCAATGTCATAGTTTCACCGTCTGAATGTGTCACTCCGTTGCCACGTCAACCCTCCAAAATGGCTCTAATACGACCGCCTGCTGTTGCACCAGACATCCATTTAAAATAATTTAAAACCTCCAGCGTCCTTTAATCAACATGTCATATACAGATGATTACGTATGGCTGCGGAGCGTGAGATGGGTTGTGGTGAAGTTAAGGGTCTGTTGACCTCCGTCTGCTCCTGTACGGGCAGATATATTGGACACGATGCAGACGGGCCGGTTCCTCTGGACGGAGGCCAACAGCTACAGAGCAGAGGGATGATCTGCCGCGGGGAGTCCTTTATGGACATGGGAGAGCAGCTTTTTAGGGGTCGTTGGGGCGTTATCGGTGTGGAACGTGAGCCGGCGGGTGAAAGCTGTATTTCCACGGTGCTCTATAATTGTTTAGGAAAATCAGAATAATATCTGTCAGTTGTGTTTTTTTGTCAGCTGAGTATTTGGGTTCATGTTCACGTCTCTTGTCCTGGTCTTGTTCTCAGAAAAAGAGGTTAAAACATCGAGCACAAAACTGGAGTTTTGACTCGAATACTTTTTTCTGCAACTCTCTCAGGCCTTGTTAGTTTAGATCGTAAAGAAGTAGGAGTAGTTTTAAATAGCTCTAAAAACAAGGTGGGCTCGGCCCCGCTGGAGCCCACCGAGGCCTCATAAATCAAACTAATTACATCCAGTCAGCTCCTGGTTGCAGATGTAGGTGGTTAGAGCGATTAGTTCGGACCGTTTCTCACTGTGGAAGACTCTAAAATATGAATTTAACTCTGCTTTTTTTAATTGTCTGAAAGATGTGTGACTTTGCTTCACGAATCCTGATGATTGTTTACATCATGTGGGAAAAAAAAAAAAAAAAAAGGGAAAGAAAAGCCCCAAAATAAACAATAAAATGAGTTCATTCTCAAGAATAAACAGAAGACATTTCGTTGGACCGGAAAGGTAAATATTTTCAGAGCGTAGAAATGAATTTATTCAGGTATTTTCTGAGTCTGTGACTGTGAAGCATGTTATTGGCGTCTTTGCATTGTTCAGACAGATTAGTTCTCATATTTAGACAGCAAACACTGAATAAAGCTTCAGATCTGAAGCATTTTTAAAGGACAATTCAACCAAAAAACAAGTCACAGAAAAACAACGATCTTCTCTGCAACTATAATTATAAATCCAACATTAATATTTGTAAGTTCAACCGAACGCTGTTCTCCAATGTAAGCAACACTCTCAGATCCGAAGCCCGCATTAAGTACCAGCTGCTGATTGATGCGGCGACGAGGATTACGTCTCGTATTTATGTAATGAGACTCCAAACATGTTAATAGCAGACGACCCGCTGTGATCGCACTCAGTGTCGCCTCCCTCGGAGTCCTAATCACAAGACGAATTAAGTGTTTGATCTGAGCAACACGAGTACGTACAGTAATCCCAGATTACACTGTTGTCGAAATAATTAGTGAAGGGAGGTTCAGGAATCACGATCTGACAGTTAAAAGGAAATACTGGGATGTTTTTAATATTTCTGACTTTCATTACAAGTTCACATGGTTCTTTATGAGCTATATTTAAACTCCTCTGTCCCGCTGTTTAATACCTCATAACACATCCACCTCTGGTTCTGGAGATGCTGCTCCCTTCGCTGCTTTTTTTATAACATTTTTTTACATTAACATGTCGACTCATGAACCTGCGAGTTCATAATCGAACATCTTCATCGTCAAAAGTCTGTTATGGTAATTAAATCTCCATTTAAAGGTCGCTGTCCTAAATTTGAACAGAGGTGGCATTGCTTCGTAGCCTGGCTCCGCCCACTTACCGCTCACAGCTTCAGTTCATTCTTTGTGATTATTGCTGCGTTCAAATGGAAGTCGTGAGCTCGTGGTTACGACACGGGAAGTCGTGTGCGTTGTATGCTCGGCGTTTAAGTGGTTAAGAGGAGAAAAAAAAAAACGTGTTGCTAGGCAACAGCAACATGGAGGGCGTCTAGAAGCCACAGAGGCTAACAGTTTATCAAGCTGACAGGAAATACGACAACACAGCCGCTCTGAAGGGCGGACCAATCAGCAACCAGCTGAGTGAGACAAAGTTGAAGTGGAGCGTTTTCATTTTTTTTTACATTAAATAGTTGCAGGCGGTAGAGTTTCGGTGCATGTGGAGATCGATTCTGATTGGTTGAAGATCGCTCCAATAGTTTCAAAATGAACCCGAAGTCTACGCCCAGCAGGACTCCAGCATCGATACGGTTAAAGAAACATTAAACACAGGAACCATCATTCATTTCTGTCTGAACCGACAGATCCGTATCACTGATGCTGCTGTTTTTGGGGTTTTTTTCATCGAGGAGGTTTTTTGCTCGTTTCTGTGTCTGTAATGTGAATCCTCTCTGTTTGTGAGTGATCTTGCTCTCGAGGCCGCAGACGCTGCAGGGAAAGTCCTGCGGGACGCTGGGAGGTATTAGACTGAGCAACAGAAAGCAAGGAGTGATTAGTGAGGAAACACACACACACACACACACACAAACACACAAACACACACACACACAGACACACACACACAAACACACACACAGTGGGAGATTAGAGGAGAAGAACAGGTCAGCAGCTTCATAATGACGGCAACACTAATGTATTGTTGGTATGTTTGAGTTTGAGGTATGTGTGTGTGTGTGTGTGTGTGTGTGTGTGTGTGTGTGTGTGTGTGTGTGTGTGTGTTCAGGGACAGTCGGAGGGCCATCTCCACCTAGTATTGACCCTGTCTGGCAGTGTGATGATGTCATTCTCTCCAGTTAGGAGCCAGCCTGACTGTCCGTCATCTGAAGACCCTCCGTTTGGGCTTCTCGTAAAAAAAAAAAAAAAAAAAAGGAAAAGAAATATCAAACACAGGAAATAAAGCAGCGCTACGTACGGAACGGATTCAAAAGAACAAATAAATATATATAAAAATAAAGGAAAAAGTGCTTTAACATAGCAGACTAATACAGGATTAGTCAGGTGTTGCTTTAAAAACAAACAAAAATAAGTTTATTAGACCATTTTTACCCAAAAAAAACCAGCAGTAGAAAAGTAAATTAGCATAAAAACGTGACATATTTTTGCAGGAAAAATACAAGAAACGTTTAACAAAGTAAGTTAATTAATAGTTTCTAGCAACCCGAGTAATTTACTCACAATAAAGTAAGTAGGAAGCACATTCGTCCCCATTATCACAAAATCTGGAAAACATCCCGTTCTGACTCCTACAAGGTCAAATCAATTATTCATTAGCAGCTCTGTGTGAGCAAAGATTGATTTCTATATCGCTTTAGGAAAATACATGTTTGCTTTAAAATCTGATTTCACTTCAAGTGATGAAGAAGGAAGAGTTTTTTGTTTTTTTAGTCACTTTCTCCTCCCAGTTATCTCCAAAAAAGTCACAGGAGACCTGGAAGCAGGGCGGCCATTAACGTCACCGACGTCTCCCTAAAAATCCACTTAAGGTATTTAATATTCATCAGATCAAAGAATTTGCCAACATTCCTAATAGCACTCTAAAAGAGCTTAACTCTGACAGTATGCTGCACATTAGTGGGCCGGCTCGCGTGACGTGTTCTGCTTTCTATCTCCTGCTGGGAGTGGGATTCAGTCTGTCGCAGCGGGAGGAGGAGGAGGAGGAGGAAGGGGAGTAAGTGTGTGTGTGTGTGTGTGAGGGGGAGAGTGTGGGGAGGGGGGGGGGGGCCTCATGACCATTTGGGTTTAAGCACCAGAGCAGCATGAGAGCTCAGTCTGACCCTAAAAAGGCTGTTGACCCACATTCGGTGTCGTGGATAGCACTTTACATCTCTCAGAGATCTGACTGGGTCGCCCGTGTGTGTGTGTGTGTGTGTGTGTGTGTGTGTGTGTGTGTGTGTGTGTGTGTGTGTGTGTGTGTGTGTGTGTGTGACACGTACATGTATTATGTATGTATTGTGCAGCTGTGTCTCTTCTTACTGAGTACAGTTTTATTTTAGATCTGTAGTATTTCCGAGATGTGCTGCAGTGTTTGCTTTTCCTGCAGAAAAAGTCATTTGAAAATGGTTTTGAAAGAGTTTAAGGATGTTTCCTTCGTGCTCCGGTGCTCTCGCTTTTTGACGATTGTTTGAGACACTTCCTTTATTTAATCGAGAATATTATAGACTGAGGCCAGAGATATTCTTGCTTTTGAACCACGTGTTTTTGCATCGTTAACATACTTGTGTTCCTGGAGGTCTCCACTAGGGGGCGCACCAGAGAAACAATAACATAATTACAACATCTGGATTTGCGTGATGTAAACAATAAAGATGGCGACAGTCGAAAGGGTCACTTCTTTGCCGATTCTCCATCCGCACTCTGTTCTGCCGATGCAGAAGTGCCTTTAAGCTACAATACCAGCGAGTGCCACTAGAGGTTGGCTCCAAAAAGCCTCCGGCTCCATAGGCTCCCATTCAACTTCTCTCATCAAATCCAAAGTGAATAAAATGTGTCCATCAGTTATCTCGGTGTTGTTAGCTAAAGTCACTCCTTCTTATTAGTTTTCTGGTTGCCCCATGAGTCGACCTCTAGTGGCACTCGATGGTATTGCAGCCTAAGACACTTCTGCATCGCCCTCATTTTTCCCGACCCGGAAGCTACAAACACTTTTATATCCAGTCTGTGTATTCATCTCGTGCTTTAATTGAAAAATAACAATCAGCAGGAGAATACATTTTTGTTGAAAGTCTGAATGTAATGTGTTCGCTCTTGTCCCTGGAGACTAAATACCCCTGACCCCGAACCCCTGACCCCTTACTGCACTATTTCATCCTAAACTGGACCCGTCCTGATAAATTTCCCACAAAAGAAAAGAAAGGAGGGTTATCTATAATCTAATAAGCGTTTTTTTAATTTAAGACTTTTAAAACCACCAGGTTAAAATATTGGCATCAAACACGTGAACCATATGTTGTCAGTGAGTGGAGGTCTGGTACGTATCAGAGGACGGAGGGATGGTGCGTGTTTGATGATGACAGGTGGGTCCGACTACAGAGGACGTCACGAGTCTGTAAATATGTATGTTGAATGTACCATTTTATTTTTTTTTAACTTTTAAACCTGCTGGTTTCTATTAGCGCAGCCTGTTCCCTGTTAGCCCTCCTTCCTCTGAACCCCATGAATGGCTCTTGTCAGCAAACCCTCCGTCGTCTTCATCGTGGCAGATTTATATCGGGGTTCGACTTTCAAGTAGCGCCGAGATGGATTTCACATTTTTTCCCTTTCCATAATTCCTCCTGCAGAACGGCCCTCTGACAGAGCAACGTTCCCGTCCTGCGACCTGGTGACCTTATTACAAATATCAGACATGCAGGGGAGATGTTCCCGGAGAGAGAGTGAGTGGAGGGACTTCAGTGGTAAAAAAGAAAGTGTAAGAGGGGAGACAAAAAGTACTCGTTATACGACACACACGAAACAGTGGAGTCATTAGGGATGTTACAGCGTGTTGCAACATCCTCTTCGAACATTTTTCACGCTCCTCTTCCTCGTCTCCGCTGCCCCGCTCATCCCGTATTCTGCAGCCGACTCCCCGACAGCGTGACATACAGTATTAATGTATTTATGTGCTTCTTGTTCCCGCTCTCTGTCCAACATCGGCTTTCTTGTTTCGCTTTGTTCGTTTCTTACAATGAAACACCTGCAGCAGCAGGGTGGTGGTGGTGGTAGGGGGGGGTGGTAGGGGTGGTGGTAGTGGTGGTGGTGGTGGTAGGGGGGGCAGCGCCATTATTTGCGTTGCACACGAGACTCCAGAGTCGCACCACCGCTTCACTTCTCAAAGTCTACGATTATTAGATTTGTAGGAAGGACAGAGGGAAACAAAGCGTCAATTAACAGTGATGTCATCAACCATCAGTGATGTCATCAACCATCAGTGATGTCATCATTGGTTTGTGAACGTTATGAATCCTCCAGTTCAGATTCTGTCCGTCACCATCTTTACTAGTTTGGAGCGGTTCGGAGCAGGAAGTGACCATATTTGGACGAGCTGGGGGAGGAGCCAGCTTTTTGAATCTTCTTTTCTAATGAATGAGGGATTATTTTCAGATGGACCTCCAGAAAACTAATAAGAAGGAGTGACTTTAGCTAACAACACCGAGATAACTGATGGACACATTTTATTCACTTTGGATTTGATGAGAGAAGTTGAATGGGAGTCTATGGAGCCGGAGGCTTTTTGGAGCCGACCTCTAGTGGCACTCGCTGGTATTGCAGCTGAAGACACTTCTGGATCGGAACCATTTTACAGACCTGAAGATACGAACTCTTTTAGAAACAGTCTGTGTTTGCTACTTAATTTAGGATAGTTAGTCAGAAACTTTATTCACTTTTATATACAATCTGTGGAGAAAACTCAAACAAACATGTTCCAGATGGCAGCGGGATGCACATTTTGAAATAAAAAATATTTATGATTTTCTCGCCCTTTGATGAACTGTGATTGTTGGCTGCACTTCATCACCAGAACAACTCTTCCATCTCCACCGCCTTCCCCCCAACACGTCCACGGCCCCCCCCCCCCCCTTTTTTTTTTTTTCAACAAGACGTGTTCTTCCAGCACATAAAAAGGACATCAAGGCCCTCATCTTTAAATAGCCTCTGACATCTATTATTGACGGGCTGAAGTGGGCGTTCTCCGTGCGGGTTTTGGCCCTCGCGGCCGATTACAAGCGATTGGATCTTCTTTTTCGTTTTTTCTTGTCTTTGAAGTGTCGGGAGAAGCGCAGCGCCGTCCGAGCTCCGGTTAATCATTAGTGATGGCAGAGCGCTGCGTGTGAAAACCTCTGCTTCTCCGGCGCAGCATGGAGTCTGTGATGCGCTTCGTTGACGCGACCGTCTCCGCTGCGAGGGAGAGTTTTGATGAAGCGGGGCGAACGACGCGGTGTTGATATGTCATGTGTGCTGTTTGCTCTGGTGATAAGGAGCTCTCTGCTGCGATGGAGGTTTTCTCCGTGTCGTGTTGTTCCGGATGTGATCTCCTACAAAGGGTTTTTTTGGCCCCGTGTTCGTTCTCAGATGTGACGCTCGCCGGAGGGCTCTTCCTCTCATGTGATGCGCAGCTTCAGAGTTGGGGATCGGCCGCCACGTGGAGGGCTGGATCGGCGCGGTTAGCCTCGGGGGGAAGTGAGCGTTTCTGCTTCAGATGATTACCTGACCACAACAATAGAAAACTGCGAGTGGCGCAGCCTCAGCCGTCAATCCACCGGCACGTCGTTGTCATCAAATACTCTTCTGTGACTGGAACTCAGGCTGTCAGACAAACTGCTGCGTGCACGTAACACCAGATGTTGAAGTCAGGCAGTCTGATGAAGTTTTCTCTTTTAATTCCATTTATTAGCAAAAAAAAACCAAAACCAGGCACTAATAATGAAAGAGGGTTATAGTGGAAGGAAAAAAGACTCAGCGGCAACCATCAGAGGTCATCGTTGGTTTGTCAACGATGTTTGTGAACGTCTTGCTAGTTCGGAGCGGTTTGGAGCAGGAAGTGACCATATTTGGACGAGCTGGGGGAGGAGCCAGCGGTGGATCTGACCGATCTGATCGGAAACCTGACGATACTACGTCCCGCCCACCGATAGCTGTAACCTGACTGCACCACAGGCCTGTCAATCAAACAGACACGCCCCCAAAAACAGGTCTTCTTGAATCTTCTTTTCTAATGAATGAGGGATTATTTTCACTTTTATATCCAGTCTGTGTCTGTCATTGCACTCGTGGGTGTGATGGTGTTAAATTGCGGTGTAGTCAGGTGTGGTGTTGGTGCATTGTCATCTTGAACCATGATCCTGACTTTTACTCTCAAATAATCCACTATTAAAGTGGCAAAAGTGGATTTAGCTCCGCCCTGAATGACCGGGCACTTACATGATTACTTGTTTATTACCATCAGGCCTTCATCGTACTAATGCAGCTGACAAAATCATAAATAGTAAGTAGCATTGAATCCACCGAGCTCCTTAGATACTTGCATGGCAACAAGATCTAATAGACCAGTCACACAAAAGAGCTTTATCTAAAGCAGTGAGCATTCACAACCTTCACCAGGCCACCATGTGGGCCACTGCAGGGTGTGTGTGTGTGTGTGTGTGTGTGTGTGTGTGTGTGTGTGTGTGTGTGTGTGTGTGTGTGTGTGTGATACCAGGAAATGGACATCAGGCCTCCCAGGGTTCTTCTGCAGCCCGGCGTGCTCCCCGCAGCGCCGAGGCCTCAGGTTTCCCCACGGGGTAGAAAAATGAAGGGAGTTCCTCTAAAGCTGTCAGCAAAGCTCAGGCAGCATCAACGACTGGTTTTATTTAGTGCAGGGAGGCAGGGATGCTCAGAGGGAGCGGGGGGGAAGGGGGGGTGTTGAGAAAACAACAGCATTTCTGCTCATGTGAACAGCAACTGAACCCGCTTTCCAAACCAAAACAATATTTTTATGATAAATAACTTTATTTCTATGAAAATTCTCTTTAAAAAACTGAAATTATTTTCAATTCTGACTTGTGTTAAAATTTAACCAGTTTTGTTTGTTTTTGGAAATATGCCTCATTTCCTCCGTAAACTTCCATTCAATAAAACTTCTTTACATTTCAACTATTTCCTCCAAATTTTCTTGAAGTCTTTGAAAACTTTTTGACGTGTGAAATTCCTTCGAGTGTCACCGAAGGAGGATTCGTGTGCAGCTCAGATACGGCTGCTCTTATTGAAACTGTATATCTGCAGAAACAAATGCTGGTGCATCTGCTGTAAACAACACAACACCACTCACAAAGAGCAGTCTTTTCTTTTTTCTTTTTTTTTTTTTGGAGGGGGGGGGGGGGGGGGGGGGGGTTGTGTGCAGAATAAGATGATTGGTTGCCAATGAGATAAATCGTGGGTTGCTTTGAGTAGAATTGTGTCCCTGTTGTTTGCAGCCCCCCTCTCCCCTCCCCCCTGCTTTTTAATAAGTGTAACTGCATTTGGGATTAAGAGACCCCCTGTTTCAGCTATCCGCACACACACACACACACACACACACACACACACACACACACACACACACACACACACACACACAGCTCCAAAGTTGTTTTCTTTATTTAATTAAATGCAACGATGGTAGAAACAGAAAAAAAACTCATTAAACTAATTAGGAAGACTCTCCAAGCTCTTCTTCAGATTGTGTATCTGCGTGTTTGGATCTTTTATTTCACTGCGGAGCGTTTCAATGGGGTGATATCGACAATCTATTGCCCCCTTTATGGCGGCGGTGAAATGACTTGACGGCTCCGTGAATGAGGCCGACAGCTGCCGGGCAGAGATTCGCCGGTGCAATAACCGTCGGAACAAAAAACCCAATCATTCCTTTTTGGCCCTCGTCTGCATGCGCCAAAATGTGTCGCTGCGAGGGAGCGTATTAATAGCTCAGCGCAGGGACACAAGTGGCATTTTTTTGTTGTTTTTTTTTACCCGTCATGGAGTTGGCGTGGAGGAAATTTGGGAGCTGTGAACTCTGGGCGTCTGTGCTGTTATTGTGTTATTGTTTTCGAGAGGGAAGTTTACCGGCTGTTCGGGCTTCGACTACAGACTGCGATCTTCCACTTGTTGTGTGCCGCGCTGCTCACTTTCTTTCACTTCTTTTCTCCAGTTTTTTATTGTCGAATGTGTAATTTTTAATTGGGAAAGAGGAATTAATTTAATACTGAAGTTGGCTCTTGAAATGATGTTCCCCTAACAATAGATTATACAGTTAAAGTATTATTTTATTCAATATTATTCCCGAAGATAAAATAAATTAAAATATTTAATTGAATTCATTTTGTTTCAGCTATAAATGTTTGGAAGAAAAAAAAAAAATCGACTTTAGTTTTTCATGGTTGGATGAGTGATTTTTAATGGGGAGGAATTACATTTATATTGAATGTTGGCTCTTTAAATAATGCTGTTAGATGCACCTGATGTAGTTTGGTGAGTAAACATGATTTATTTTTTTTACCTGTAGCTGAAACCTGAAATGAGATCATCAGAGGATTAGCTTTAATTTACA
This sequence comes from Embiotoca jacksoni, assembly GCF_022577435.1. NCBI lineage: Eukaryota > Metazoa > Chordata > Actinopteri > Embiotocidae > Embiotoca > Embiotoca jacksoni. Next base: position 474,922 of record NW_027185422.1, on the reverse strand, counting down.
TACTTTATGTTTCAGATGTTTGCAGCTCAAAGGTGCTGAATTTAAAAGCAGCTGATTTTATCAACCTGCTCGCAAATTATTTTTTTTCTCACTTTATCTGCAGTATAATCACAAAAAAATTACAAGACAACATTAAAAATGTCTCTTTATTATAGTACTTTGATTAAAATTGGATATTTTTGAACCCATAAGGTGATAAAAAACAATATTTATGGACTTATACTTTCCCATTTAAAAATTAAAGTCCAGTTTTATTGCAGTGAAAACAGTAAAAGTCACATTTTACTTGTGCTTTCATTTATATTTTGGTGGGACTGATTGGATAATTTCTTAATTCACTTCTCCGTCTTATAATACCACCCTTATGTGTGTTTGAAACCCAGACAGACACACAGGAAGGACAGAAATATCTCTCGTCGTTCCTCTTTGTTCTCACATAAACAAGAATCCACTCACGTTATTTATCTTAACTTGTGAGGACCGCTCACGCCTTCTTTGACGGGTAATTTGGCTCCTAAATCACAGACACGGAGGAAACCTTCTAGATTAAAGGGATCTCAATTAGTCCTCCATTACCTGATATTTTCAAGACACCAAGCCCCCCTCTCCTCCCTCCCCCGCCCCCCTCTCCTCCTTCCTCCTTGGATCCAGTTCCATAATCTGTCTACTTGAGGAGGTTTGACGAGAAGCAGACGTGGTGGCCCTCTGCTCCGACCGACCGCCGGTGTTAAATCTCCTGGAGGAGGAGGAGGAGGAGGAGGAGGATGATGGAGGAGATTTTGTGTCCCGGGTCATTTTCTATTATTTCCAGCAGCCTCCAGAGACGTTAAGAAAATATTAATTTAAAATAAAATTTTAACTGTTGTGATCCAAACGTGTCCGTTTGATATTGTTCACATAAAAGAAGCTGATTCAGCTGGTTTGGGTGGAGCTCAGCTATGTGAAATAATGTCACTAAACATGAGGAACTCTTGGAAAAAAGGTTGGAGACCTTTGGTTTCTTCGCATAGTTTTACCTCTTTAGATCTTTAAAAGTACTAAAATCGACACTAATTTGAGCAGGAAAAATCCCTCTAACCTGCGGACAGATGCATCCTGTGATGAAGGATCATTGTTTTGTTCTCAGAGGTCAAAGGTCAGGAAGGTTGCGCCTCTCTTCAGGCCGCTGAAGGTCATCTTTTCTTTTTGTGAAAGAAGAGTATCGTGGTGGACCTGTGAAGACCTATCGATTCCCTGCCGGCGTCTTTTTATCCCCGTCAGATAATAGATTGCCAGCTCACCCCCCCCCCCCCCCTTCTTCCCTCAGGCCTGTTAGTACAAATAATGACGAATCAATATGCGCTGGAGTCCCCGCGAATGTCCTTTTAACACTTGATTTATGTCACAGCAGCGCGGCAGCACACTCACTCTCTTTACTCACTCCGCTTATCAGCCAATCAATTTAAACAATCTGCAGCAAAGACCCCCCCCCCCTCCTCCTCTTCATCATCAGCAGTTAAAGAAGATTTTATTACATTTTATTTTATTTTTAATTAGACGGCATAGATCCACGGGACCTCGCGGCGACACGACCTGTTTGGGTGACAATCAGGAAACACGTCTCCAAGGCTCATCGACGGCGTATTTGTAATGTAGATCCGTATCGATCGTCCATCTGAGTTCATCAATCACTGTCTGTCTGTCTGTCTCGTTTTAAAGGCCGATCCCGGCATCGAGAAGGGATTTTTCTCTGCTCTGTCACGTCTGTCACTTTGAACCGGGTCATGTTTGAGGGTTTATCTACATGTGCCGTTATACATTATACATTTTAATGAGCGGGGAGGTCCAGCGTCTCGATCAAGGATACGTCAGCAGGGCAGGACACATACAGGAATTCAGCTGTTGATTGTTTCTTAAATCAATTGGATCGATTATGAGCCCAAAATGACATCTTCAGATTTCTTTTTTTGTCCAATCAACAGTCTAAAACCCCAAATTATGAAGTTTAATGAGTTAAAACCAAGCGGCAACCAGCAGTGACATCAAACCGATAGCTGCAACCTGAATGCACCACAGGCCTGTCAATCAAACAGACACGCCCCCAAAAACAGGTCTTCTTGAATCTTATTTTCTAATGAATGAGGGATTATTTTCAGATGGACCTCCAGAAAACTAATAAGAAGGAGTGACTTTAGCTAACAACACCGAGATAACTGATGGACACATTTTATTCACTTTGGATTTGATGAGAGAAGTTGAATGGGAGTCTATGGAGCCGGAGGCTTTTTGGAGCCGACCTCTAGTGGCACTCGCTGGTATTGCAGCTGAAGACACTTCTGGATCAGAACCATTTTACAGACCTGAAGCTACGAACTCTTTTATATACAATTTATGATTAAAACTGCAAAAATCCTCATTTTTGAGAAGCTTTTACAAGTATTTTGCCATTTTTAATCCAATATCAAAATGATTTCTTCCTCAGTTGTAAAGAAACGAGCTGGTAGAGCCTCTCTGCTCCTCCTTTGGTTCCCCTCTCCATCTTTACGTTTCCATATGCACGTGTGGCTGCGAGAGAATGTGAAGCGTCCCACGAGGGCTGATCTCGTAGCAGCAGAGCCTCCCGTCGTTGCACCGAGGTAGGGGAGGTGCTGCCCTGACCTTCCCCTCTCGGCGGATCTGATTTCTGTAGCCGTATTCAGGAAGCAGTGATGACAACCACATGCACAGAAACCATCTCTCACTCTCTCTCAATTGCCTGTTTCATCGGCGTTTGACTCCACAGTTTAGGAAACGAGAGTTTCCAGGGTTGCATTCAGTCCTCTTCAATCAATGTTTGGTCACATTAGTAGTTCGTACTTGACGGGGAAATACTTTAGGTTGTTTACCATGTTGGTGGTCTAGAAAATGAGCTTTAGATTTGTGTTTTTCAACCTCAAAAGTCAGAATTTAATGGTTTCAAAAGATATTTTCTTACATGACAGTTATTAGTTTTATTGAACTCAAATGTTCAGTTATTCAGAATTCACCCCTTTTTAAAGCATCAAAACAAATTAGTGTTTTGAGTTTCTTCCAAAGAAGAGACAGAAAATCTGAAAGCTAAGAGGATGAAGATGAACTGACAAATTACCTCCTGCTGTGATTTCCATATTTTGAAGCAGAATGTGTGAGAATGTTTTGGCGTTGCTACCTGCTGTGACACATTTTCCTCTTTCTCACCCGCACGTCCGATTATAGGTCTCTTTTTTTTTTTTTTTTTTTGCGGCCCACATTGTCTCATTAAGTGACGACTAATCCTAAAAAAAGAGGCTTATGCATTTTTAGCAGGTGTTTCCATATATTAACATTTAATTCCGTGCGTATTACATCCAGATTGTTTGGTGCTAATCCCCCTAAAAAAAACCAGTCGATTTGTCTGTAAATGTTCCGTCATTAACACTAATCCAGAGACGATCCCGTCATGTTCTCACAGCTATTTTTTAAGAGGGTATTTCTGTCAGTTGTGCTTTAAAGAAAAACAAAAAAAAACACACGTTGGATTTAACTAACCTTTGTATCTTGTCAAATTGTGTGGATTTTTTCACGCTCCGTGGACCTCGAAAACGCAGCGATCGCACACTCACAGAGGAAGGTAATGACAAGTGGTATTTATGTGTTATTAGCTAGTTTATTTGTTTAGTGCACTCTAAGCAGATTTCTACAAAGCAGAACTGGATCATACAATATATTTGCATATAATTGCAAGTGGTTTGTTTTTCTTTCCCGGGCGTACCAGAGGGGTGGAGTCTCGCACTTCAAGGCAATGCGGATAAATTAATGGCACGCTTAATCACCGAGAAGTGTACCGAATTGACTTGTATATTCGTGATACTTTGCAGTAATTAGCAGTCATTGCCTTGTAATATGCGGCGAACTCCACCCGTCTGACCCTGAAAGGGATCCAACAACGCTGCAGTTTTAAATACTGCTGTGATCCAGTTCCAGCTGAGCAGCCGTCTCCGGACCCGACGCTTCATGGAAACAACAAATACCAAAAACTGTATTTGATTGGATTTTCCTATGAAAGTCGATGAACTGCTGTCAAATAGTGTGCGTGTAAAGTAGAACGTAGCGCAGAAAAATGCTGCAGGAAGCTGTTTGTTCTTCAGTTTTTCTGTTTTCTTGTTTTTCTGTTGTTTCTTATTTTTACGTTCGTCATCTTTGAAGAAGATAACTGGTAGAAGTCGTTCATTATAGCTGTTGTGAATGTCAACTGCTCTATTGATGCATCACAGAAGACTTCTTCTTCTTCTTCTTTAGCTGGTTTTTTTTTTTTTTTTTTTTGCAATATTAGCTGTTTGTTAGCTTTGTTAGCACCCAGTTCTACTGGGACCTCCTGAGGTGTCTGAGGTAAAACATGCACTGTGAAGCACCTGAACTGTGGCGCCAGATTTCTGCTCTTTCGTGCTCTTGTAACTGTGATAGTGAGGCTGCGTTCAAGTCCGGTCTCGTGGACTTTAACTGTCCCTGATGAATGAAAATAAGAGGGAGTTGATGGGAAAAGATGAAGGCTGTGGAGAGGGGAAATGGAAAATACATTACATCTCGAGTCTCATTGGTGGAGCTCCAGCAAGATATGAAAATGCAGCAGATTAATAAATGAAGGGTAAAATGTTTCTAATATGCAAAATCAATTCGACATCTCCAACCGCCACGATACGAAGAAAAATATATTATAAGTGATTGAAGAGCTTTTGTTCCGTGATGAGATGGCCACCATTAGGCGCCATTATACACCAGCTGTCTACAATGTGATTACGAGGGGGTGGGGTGGGGTGGGGGGGTTGTGGTCTGGAGACGGGCGGAGCCTTCGAGGCTCCCGGCTGGTGTCTCACTCGGCCACTTGAAATACGGCGCCGCCACGGTGAGGTCACTGCGCCGCACACGCATTGGTCTATCACTTCAAACAGCTCAACTAATGGCAAACAGGCTTTTTAAAGTGCCACACTTACCCCCAGCACCCCCCCCCCCCACCCCATATACCCATAATGCCTTATTTATGGGCCCCTGGCTCGCTATAAAACCAGCCTGTGTCAGAGGCAGGAGCTCCAGGGATTAATTCAGTCCGTGCACCATCGGAGGCTCACGTCTTCTTCAATCCCACGACGTACTCTTAAAAAAGGTTTTCAAAAGTAGCCATCTTGGTTTTTGGACACGTCTCTTCTTCCCCGCTTCATCTCCTCCTCTTCATCCTCCGTCCCCTCGGATCTCTTTGAAGTCCTCACTGAAGGCTCCTCGCCGGACTCGAGTCTTATCGCTTCTCCCCTCATTGTCTGCCCCTTATCTATAAATATTTCTCCTTCCAATCCTTTGGTCGTCACTTCCATCCCTCCTTTGACTCGTCACTATCTCCCCTAACCTCCTCAGCTCGGCTTCTCCTCCGACCCCGAAGGGTCCACATCCAGAATGTAAAACACGTCCTGTCTCCAGCAGCTCCTTCCTCCTCACCATGTTCAGTTTTTATAAATAATGCAACACCTGCTTTTCTTTTGTCTTGTTCTTAAATGGGTGTAAAGTCACGTCATTGCTTTTTAAATTGCGTTATACAACGAGTGGTTCCGACCCAGAGATCTGATTGGTCAAGTGTACGTTTGAATTTCGGATATTATACAATATCATGTTGTTTTTAAATTGTTATAGGTTTATTAAATATGATCTATTTGGTGAAATCGGGTCTTTTTTTTGCGCCTTTTAGTCCCACCACAGATTTTCGCGCACTTTAAAATCCTAGCGGCGGCTAACTTGACCGGTTTTTTGTTTTTGTTTGTGTTTTTTTAACATGCGACACAGAGCTAAAATCTTAATATCTTTGTTCATCAGATATCTTTGTTCACCAGATATCTTTGTTCACCAGATATCTTTGTTCATCAGATATCTTTGTTCACCAGATATCTTTGTTCACCAGATATCTTTGTTCATCAGATTATCTTTGTTCATCAGATATCTTTGTTCACCAGGTATCTTTGTTCATCAGATATCTTTGTTCAGATATCTTTGTTCACCAGATATCTTTGTTCATCAGATATCTTTGTTCCAACCAGACTGAGCTAGCTGATCAGTTTAGTGTTTCTATCTTCTGTATTTTTTCAGTAGGAGACTAGAAATCCTCTCTGTTGCTAGGTGGTTGCTAAGGGTCGGACTACGTCCTGGAGTGGTAAACATTGCGTAAGAGCCTACTGATTGTCCCCATGTGTTGCCACGGAAACGGGGATCGCACTACCAAAATCTTTTATATTTTGAGAGTGAATTGCTCCACAAATATGAAGACATTTTTAATTACATCTTTTATTTAGCTGGTAACTTGTTGTATGATCGCAATATTTCACTCGTCCTTTTTCTGTTCTGTCCAGATCCATTTTGTTTTTTTGGAGCGAGTAAAGAAAAAGTGCGTCTACAAGTGTGAAGGACACGTTTAAGACAAACTGCTTCCAGGAAACCAGATTATATTCCAACATATTGGAACCATTTCTGTTTGTTTTCCTTGTCACACCCTTCCTTTGTCTCCCACCACAAACTCACCTCTTTTGTTGCCCCCCCCCTCCCCACCTCCCTCTCTCCCCTCGCTCTCCCTCCACCTTCATCCTCTCTTCACACTTGGCCTGTATCTCCCCCCCCCCCCCCTCCTCTTCCTCCTCCTCTTCCTCCTTCGTCTCTTTTCCTTCTTTGCTCTTTATCTGCCACCCTCAACCTCCCTCATCCTTCCCATCGGCAGCTTTTCAAAAAGACTTTCCCATCTCGGGATCTTTGACAGCATCCTCCAGACAGATACCCCCCCCCCCCTCTTCCCCCTCCATCCCCCCCGGGGGGATTTGAACCGTGGCGTGACGGCTCACTGCCAGAAACCATGTGACACCCTTTTTTTTTTAATTTTTTTTTTAATTTTTTTATTTGGGGGGGGGGGGCTCCACTCATCTGCCTTTGGTGTGGTTTCATGTGTCTTTGCGTTGCGTCAGGTGGAGAGCTGTTGAATCTGTGGATCTCCAAACACACCGACATCTTTTCCACAACAATCGGATCAAATTAAAACTTAATAAATTCGATTTATTTTTCCCACCACATCATACCAGGTAGGACAGTCACAAGGATTCAGCTCTTGTTGTCGCGCCACATCTTTTATTAGCTGCTCACTTGAAACTGCCAGCTTTGACTCCTCATTTTGGACAAATCTTGTTTTTTAAAGGGAAACATTCAAAACGTTGATACCAAAGCAAAACAAGTTGGGCCTGTCGTACTGGATGGAATTGTTGAATATTTTTAATCTCAATATTGTGTATTTTTACGGTTAATCAGTTGATTATATAAAATTTAAAATGTTCAGAAAATCTTAAGAAATGACCTGAAGGTTGTTAGATGTTTGTTAACTTGAGTGTAGCACGTTTTTAGCAGAATTAGCTGTTCGAAATCCTTAAACTTAATGAAGTTACATGAATTTAAAGATTTTTTTACCAACAACTATCTGCCCGGTGACGAATTGATTCATCGATTATAAGTTTGAGCAACAGTTTGAATCCAAAATTGCAACAAAAATTACGATCACAAAGACGCACTGAAAAAAATCTGTATGCACACATATTATACAGAAATACCTCCACAGAGCCTCGACGTGTTCACCCTGTCAACCCTTCCAGTAGTCTGGCCTCCGTCTGGGGAGCGGGGGTGTGTGTGTGTGTGTGTGTGTGTGTGTGTGTGTGTGTGTGTGTGTGTGTGTGTGTGTGAGACCACTGCTGCCTGTGAGAAGATGTTTTGACAGGAGTCGGGAGCTTTTGTCTGGAGGCAGACAGACTGCAGCCGAGGACCAGACAGTGGAACAACCTGCTCATCTATTTTAATGCTGAAATGTTGATAAGAAATTATTACAGCTATCATCCGTAATGAAACATAGATAACATAAATAGTAAATAAATGCATATAGATATATTAAAAATGATATAATTTGTGGTCCTGCAGAAGTTGAAGTCTCTTAAAACGACACGACTCCTCCAGCAGCAAACAGTACTGCTGCACAAAAACCCAGCATCGCTGCAATCTGTAATCTGTAGTCTGTAATCTACTCCACTACCCGACTGACCGAAGACAAATGGTGACGAATGGTCAGCTGCACCAGCTACCGACTGCAAGAACTAATTTCCTCCTGACTCACCCAAAAAACCCCGAGACTCTCCACCTGCGGGGCGGTCAGCACAACTGGGACTTTCAGGCTGCTTCGATTTGAAAGCCAGGAAGAGGTGGAAGGAGGAATTCAGACAAGGAGGTAATGGGGGGGGGGGGGGGGGGGGGGGTCACGAAAGAGGAAGCGTCTGTGCCCTGCTGATGCTGTCGGTATTTCATGGTGGGCCTCCTTTTCAATGGTTTGTCCTGAGAAGAGGCAGGAAAGCGTTTAAGTGCGTCTGCAGAGCTGCTTCTGTGGGATCCTCCGGTGGAGAGCACGTTACCAGGACGTCCTGCAAGATGGCTGCAGGTGTCTGGAGATCTTTTTAGCCAACAGATGTGGAGTTTAACAACTCTAACATCTGTTCGCAGTGAGGCTACGAATATTCCTGAACAACAAGAAACGCTGTGGCTCAGCTCCAACTTCATCTTTCAAGTTACTAAAATTTAAAAATCCTTTTGACCTTTGACCCAGTGAGACGGTTTGACCTCATCCACAGAGAAGTATGCGTTAACCACAGACCTGCATGTGTTTGGTTTTGGAACCAAATACGGAAAAGTTGGAACAAATTACCTAAAAAGTACATGACGCCTTCCAGCAGAGAAGTTGAACCTGGCTCAGCTTTTTTCCCTCAACATGATGCAACGTCATCGAGCAAAATGTTCAACCTCCTCCGGAGGGCTGAAAACTGAAGCCGACGCCAAAGCACACCAAAAACTGCAGTTCCTTAAATCGCCACTTGAGGCCATCTCCAAAAGTGAGTCGCTCCCCACAGACTCACTTATTAATTCCTTCCACTTCAGCTTCAATATCGCTCTCTTACGGTTTCTACGTCCGTCCGTGACCAGTAGGGGGGGCTAAGTTTCTGCTGGTGCTCGTTCCCGAAACATGTTTCCCACCGTGGCAGCGGCGGCAGAGCGAAGAAACACGAAGAGCTGCGGCGACGCCAGCAAACGCCGAGGAACGGAAGCCGGAGCAGGTTGTATCCTGCCGGTTTCCATTAATGCCGATTGGTTAAAGGTCGCTTCGATAGTTTCAACCCGAGCCAGGCTCGACTCCGTCAGCTCGACTCCGTCAGCTCGACTCCGTCAGCTCGTGCGGGACGTCGCACGTCTTGTGTTTTTGTCTGAAAGTCCACCAACAGAGAAGTTCATATCTGACTTATTGCAGCGTGATGAAAGTCTCAACTATCAAAGTGAAGGTTGCGTTCAACCTTGAAAAAAATGAATGTGACGTTTTTGTGCCGTCTCATTTTTAGAGGTTAAAGGTGCAAAATAGAAATCAGATTTTTGGTGTTTTTCTTGCTCGGAGTCACATTTGTTTTTAGTGGTCTGAAAAAAACAGAAAAAAAAAACGTGTCCTCCAAAAGCTACTGCATGTTGAATATTTCATGAGGCTGTTGTGTTGAGTCCCAGTTTTTAATGAATGCTTGCTGAAGCAGCGCTGCACTTTAGCTTCCGTTTCCCAAGAGAAACGGTTTGGAAGAAACAAATGCTATTCTGTTTCCCAGATAATGTGAGATGCACACGAGATGATTTGGTAACAAAATATTAATTTGACTATTTTTTTTTTTTAATTTTGCATCTCAGAAATAAACAAATGTGTAACAAGTATATATATATATATGCTCTCTAATTATCTAGATATGAAATACATAAACTAGGCTGCCATGTATTGTTATTTTTTTACAAGAAATATGTCTGTTTTCTTGTAAACACAAGCGTCTTCAGTGTCAGGAGCTTCCGTTCGGAGAAAGCAGAGATGTGGATGTCTTTACGGGGACATGAGAGCGGCTCATGTCGGGATCACGGCTTTGCCAGATTCCAGCCTCTGTCTCAGCGGTCCGCCTGGCATCCAGGACACATCACCATGGCAATCACACACCACATACTCAATCTTTCTCTCAAAATGACTGCTGTCACAAGATGCCTCCAGTCTCATTTTCCTACAGTGCAGCCCTGAAAGAGGGAGAACTCCCCCTCCCCCCCTCCACCACCACCGCCGCCTCCTGATGATAATGGATCCTAATTTGACTTAGATTATGATTTATCAGATGCCGCTCGTGCTTCAGTCGGAAGTATTATGCGGCTCTCTGAAAATGGGAAACCATTACAAGTGAGACATCCATCCGTCAACCAGCGGTCGCCATAACGGAGAGGAGAAGAGGCCGTACGAGCCGGACCGCGACGCCTGCCCCAGAAATTAGACCACCCCGATTTGATTTCCCTTTTCCTCTCCCTCTCCTTCCGTTGCCGACTCCTCGTCTCTCTCCCCGGTGGTCCGCATCGGGCCAAAAATCCTCCGCCGACGTCGCAGATAAGCATCAGACAGAAAAAACGTCACCTTTCCTGCTCAAACTGCTGTTGGATTTTTAACGTCGCCTCGTCTCTACTTATTTCCTCGGGTTACAATCGCCTCAGCCGCAGACCCAAAAGACTGCAATCTCAAAATTCCCTCCGTTCTCACGTCCGCCCTTTTTTCCTGCCTTTAAAAGGCTGATCCATTCGGCTGCCACAGCAGAGATGAATCCTTTGTAGTCGCTGTGATTAATGTCCCACTCAGACTGCCCGCTTCCTAATGTACAGATCATTGTGACTGCCGGCTAATGCGGCCGACATTGTGTCAGTCAGTCTTTGATACGCACAAAGATGAATCAGGTTTTTTAAAGTCTTGGATCTCGTGCATCCAAGAGATTCAAAGTCATTATAAGCCATTATGGAGGTTTTTATGTATTCTTGGAGTCTTGATTCATCCTGGGGTAGTACTGAAGGTAGTGGTCTCCTACCGGAGAGCGGGAGCTTGTTCCCTGTTTCTGAGGAGCTCGTCAAAGGTTAGCACCTTTGTTCAGGGTTCGAACCTTAAACTCAGACGAGGGGCCTTTCTGTGTGGAGTTTGCGTGTTCGGCTTCTTCCCGCCATCCAAAAACACGTTATAATGGATGGATGGACAATAGTTTTGACTTCCAGAGGGGCGGCGGGTCCCAATCGAAGGGGAAACACTGGATCTTATTAGTTCAATCTGATTTATTTGACACTATTTCAAACCAGTTTGGCCGCCCAGGAGGTGCTTCCACTGCGGTAGATATTTAGGGAACATGTGTGTCAGGTTTAAGGTTTTGAGGTTTACCCGGTGGGGGTGATGGCCATCACAGTGGAGGCTCCTCTGATGGTGGAGGGATACATACCTCCTATCAGAAGCACATTTTAACCCTCGGACCTTATTTTTCTGTCGCTAAGTTCTGGAAGAACATCCGGATCGAACAAATGTTAAATGTTAAAGAAAAGAAAGTACCGGTCACACCTCTTTTCCCAAAGTGCTCCAGTTCATTGAATTTGTAATTTTGCATCTTAAATTAAACCTGAAATACTCCGTTCTTTCCTCGACTGTTAGAGCAAAGAAATAAACTCTCTGAAGCCTTGCCAACGCTAAGAGCCAAAGGAACTTGTGCAAATGTAGTTTTCTGATTCAAACTGAACTTTATTCACGAGTGTGAAGAAGTCAGCCCTTGTTATCAATGTTTAGTTTAGCTGAGACCTCATAAAAATGTAAAAAAGCCAGTTGGACTCTTTAATGCCTCTCTAATCCACTGCTGATAAGGCGGCGCACTCACCCTGCTGGTTTGAAAATCCTCTCCTCTTCCCTTCACACTTTCATCTCACACTTTGCGTTCCCAATCTCTGCCAGTAATTTGCACAACCTGTAGGAAAAAAAAGAAAACACGGCTCTTGTGGGCACCGGCGGGGTCGAAACTAGTTCTCGCTCCTCTGCGGAGCTGTTAAAGCACCACTACAAGTTAATGGGCCTGGAAGAGCCCACTTTTACAGCCATGTTGACACAGAAAGGAATAATTAGTCGGATGCGATGCTGTCTGCGGTAAAGCCATTAACTCGGAGGAGCAGCATTTCTCCAAAACCTTGTTGCCTGGTTACAGTTTCCCCAGGTGACCGAATGTGCTGAATCACGGGCGATCGGCCGAGCATCACAAAAGACCCCGGAGGGCCTGCGAAGCGTGAGTAACGATCGGTGGGATCATAACGGCGTCGTGAAGCCCAGATATGTTACGATAAGTAGCTCATCTGACAGCGCAGATCTGTCCGGTGACGGATGGAACGGGCGGCGTGATGGATGCCGTCTCCCGTTAACCCTCCAGTCAGAGAGTCGGCAAGAGCACGAGAGACTCGGAGATCAGACACCGGCTGAAAAGAAAGAAAAGAAAAGCAATCGAGAATCTGTTGTGTATTTATGAGAAACGTCGACGTTCACTAACCCGAGGAGAAAAACAATAAAGTGCCGAAGCGTTTTACATGCGCTTGATTCCCACCCCGAATCAGATAGTCTGTGTTTGTACCTCCCCTGTGCAGAGGAGCAGATCATCATCATCATCATCATCATCATCATCATCATCTGTCACTGATGGATGAGATTAGAGGCTGTTCTGTCACCGTTACATCAAAGCACTACAACTGTGATGACACGTTAGATCGGGAGCCGGCGTTAATGTGGATAACATCACGGATCTGTTTCTCTACTTAGAATTTCAATGTCAGGCAGGAAGACGGAGCTGAACGTCGGTTCGGGTGAGACGAGGGAAGAAAGATAATATTACTATATTGTATATTATTAAAAAGGAAAGGAGAAAGCGCGTGTTGCTGATCTGCCTCCTTGAAGTTTGTGGTTTGGTTGTGTTCGAGCTAACTGGGTTTCTGGTATAATTGAACAAATGTAATGTTGGTAAAAACAAATTTACATTGTTTTGGGTTTTTTTCGTAGTCAGCGAGGGTTGAAAAATATCAACGCTACGCTCTCTGCACTGTCACCAGCCGTCCAATCACAGTGAAGGACGCTGGTCTCTGATTGGTCCGCCCTTCAGAGTGACTGTGTAAACGCTGTGATTGTAGTCTGGAGTCTCTGTTCTCATTAAGGTCTGCTCAGCCACTCTGAGAGGCAGACCAATCAGAGATCAGTGGGCGTGGCTAAATGCAATGACGTTGAAGCAGCTCCAATGGCAGTATTTTGTAATATTTTGCGAATAACTTTTGTCTTTACGAGAATCTACTCTTAGTTTTATGGGAAAATTCTTTTTTAAAAAAAACATCACAATTCTACGAATTTTCTTCGATTTTCGTCACGAGGAGAAACTTTTAATACGAGGAAGCTTCATGAAAATAACTTCTGACCCCGAAGTATTTCCCACTGAAAGCCTACATGAGATTAGACCCAACACAATCTCCCCTCTATTCAATCCAGACATTAAATTCAATCTCAGAGTGAATGATTGAGAGCGAATGGAAAGCATCTGTGAGGAAATAGAATCGGTGCTTCTGCTTAAACCACATGCAGATAATTCAGTGACATATTTAAATCAATCCGATGGGGATTTGTAGTAATGAAACTTAAATGGCCCCCCACATACTGTGAAGACGGCGTTCGTTAAAAGGAGGGCAGGATCGCAGATATCAGGAACTCAGTCTAATTTATTTGCTTGTGAGCGAACCGGCCGGCATCGATACGCCGACGTGTGCAACCATGAAATCGGCCCGTGAATTAAAAAGGCGGCGTTATCGCCTGCAGTGGCGCCGCAGCTCCAAACCGAAGAACAGTTCCCCATCTTTCCTTTAAATGTGTGTGTGTGTGTGTGTGTGTGTGTGTGTGTGTGTGTGTGTGTGTGTGTGTGTGTGTGTGTGTGTATACGTGTGCGCTCGCATTAATATCAGTCAAATATTGTATTACCATCTCCAGCATTTTCTGACCAGCGACGCCCCTGAAAAAATAGAGATGCCCCATAAAACTGAAAAGCAATTAAAGTCAATCTGTTCCGTCGACGGATTCCGATGTTTACTGTCTGCGTTGCACAAGTGTCGACGCGCCGTGGGATGAAGGAGGCACACAATGAATGCGACTGGAAGTTATTGAGGACGAGATCATGTGCTGCAGGAAATGAGGCTTCTTTAGGGAAACAAACGGACTTGTTTTTGTTTCCATAACATTTCATATATATATATATACACATATATATACATATATATACATATATACACACACATTGGATTGAAACCTTGTTTCAAAATTTTTGATTGTTGTGATTTCAAACTTTTAAAAGGATAAAGGGACCCGTAGTAAATATATCTTTACAGTGTGCCAACTTCTGGATCCATAAACTTGTACATTTCTAACTAATTAACTTAATAGTCTTTCAGTATTACAACATTAAGCTTTTTGGGGGTCGTTAACCTCTGAAACAGTTTACTTTGTGCTGTCTTTCTTTGTTTTCTTCTTTTTTTACCGTTTTCTCATTAATGTATTTCCTTTGTTATGTTTCGCACAACAGGAATCTAAGCGAGTACCTTTCAAAATAAAAGCACCTACAATATAAATAGGAAACAAGACAAGTGCAAACTTCAAAGATGAAAAAGTACAAATTAAAATGGCAAAGATTAACTATCAAATCCACGTTCATTCCTCGGTGAAGCTTCAGTCGTTCAGTGTCCGGCGACTCGACGAAAGTCCACCATTTATTTCTTAACACACACACACAAACACACACACACACACAGATACACAAACACAGATACACAAACACACACACACACACAGATACACAAACACAGATACACACACACACACACAAACACACACACAGATACACAAACACAGATACACACACACACACACAAACACACACACAGATACACACACAGATACAGATACACACACACAGATACACACACACACACACAGATACACACACACACACAGATACACAAACACAGATACACACACACACAAACACACACACACACACAGATACACAAACACAGATACACACACACACACACACACACAGATACACACACAGATACACACACACACACCTTTCGCGTGCGAACTGATTTGTTTTTGCACTTCATCGATACGCTGCGTCTCCTGCGTCTCTTTCGTCTCCTTCGTCTCTTTTGTCTCCTTCATCTCCTGCGTCTCCTTCGTCTCTTTCGTCTCCTTCATCTCCTTCGTCTCTTTCGTCTCCTGCGTCTCCTTCGTCTCCTGCATCTCCTTCGTCTCAGAGTCCATCGACACGGCGGTTTGATAACGAGTCACTAAGTGTGCTGATATTGTATCGACCGGCGTCTAATTGCCGTGTTTCTGCAGATCAATGTGTCTCCGTCATCGTCTCGGGGTTTAATCCGCTGTAATCCAGAGCGAAGGCGTGATCGGGCTAATAGAAGCGAACGCGGCGTCGACACGGCGGCCTGCGGGACCTTCTGATCGCCGCGCTGCATCGACCGACACCAGCGAGGCCGCGAGCCGGTGAATCCAGCCGGGGTGGAACTTCTTCTTTCTCGGGGTCGTCGGGTCGAACAAACGCAGGAACCGCCTTCTTTCTGCTGCGTCACCAGACAGCGATGACACTTTTATTTTTTCATGCACAAAAGTTCCCAGTTTGAGTTCACGAGACACCGGTTATATTTTAAAAGTCGTGAAACAACACAGAACATTTCAACGCAGCTCGAGTCTTTTACAAACATCCAACACAGACAATTTATTTTAACGAAAGTGAAGCAATTAAATCAGGACAGCAAGCAAATTATAACATAAAATGGATTTAATATTCAGTCTTATCAAAATAACAAGACTTTCTACCCATTTCTTCTGTTCTTTAACAAAACTGCACCAATTTGTGGGTTCGATTCTGCTTCAGACGGTCTGTGAGACTGTACGAGTCTGAATGTGCTTCGTGGAACAGCAGAAAGGTTTGTTGTAAAAGTTTGTTTATTATTAGAAAGAAATGTTTCGCCTCGTGTGTTTCTCTCCAAAAAAGTAGAAGTTGTGTGTTTCATGTGTTCCTACGAGGCAGCAGCTTCTTTCCACCTCCGAATCCGGTCCTCGCGGCGCCGCCACCGTTGGCGCCGGTTAGCGAGGGCATCCGTTTCCCTCGGAGCTGTCGGCGAGCCTTCGATCAAGCGACCCGGATTATCATCGCTGGCATCTCGCTTCATTTTTCACAGCGGAGAGTGAAAAGGCTTCAGCAGCTGCTTCCCTCCTCGTCGGAGGACGTCGGAGCCTCGTTCACCTGAACCGATGAGATAACGGGAAACGAACCGCCGCCGCGTATCTCCATCAGTGGATGTTTATTTAACAGGCTGGAGAGCTCGTCGCCACGACAGCCACATCGCATGACGACCCGTGCTTCATTAAATGTTTAATTAAGACGGCGGCTTTTTAATTAAAAAAAAGCTGATTATTATGAAGCAAGGATTATTGCCAAATGAAATAGATATGATATCACAGAATACAATCCACCTGTTATTAGGAGCTTTTATTTTATTGACTCAGCGACTGTTAATTTCCCTTTAAAGTGCAGAAGGGAATTTAAGGATTTGAGATCCTGTCGGTAGTTTGCATCGTGATGAAGAGGAGCAGCTCGAGGTGACGCTCTCATCGAAGACTTCGGAGTGCGAACCGACGGCGACGCTCTCGTATCCTCAAGGTCGCCGCAACCGGAGCCACGACGGTCCTCGTCGGAAAAACCGACACGAGATCCACTCCAACCTCTCCGCCGTCTCCGTCGGCCGGCGGGACGGGTCGTCTCTTTGAAGCTGCGGACGCTCCTCAGATTCACATTAATATCAAGAGCACGTTGATCCTCTGAAAGTCGCCGAGTCCTCACAGCGAGTGGAAGTCGGTCTGAAGGATGCTCTCACATTCATGAGACTTCCTGTACACGACTCTCTGTTGGGATCTGTAGAAACAGACTTGGAACTCCTCTTCCTCGTTCCTCTTCGCCAAATGAAGCAGCACTTTAATGGGAATCTTGTGTTTTAACCACAGACTGTTTCTAAAAGAGTTCGTAGCTTCAGGTCTATAAAATGGTTCTGATCCAGAAGAGTCTTCAGCTGCAATACCAGCGAGTGCCACTAGAGGTCGGCTCCAAAAAGCCTCCGGCTCCATAGACTCCCATTCAACTTCTCTCATCAAATCCAAAGTGAATAAAATGTGTCCATCAGTTATCTCGGTGTTGTTAGCTAAAGTCACTCCTTCTTATTAGTTTTCTGGAGGTCCATCTGAAAATAATCCCTCATCCATTAGAAAAGTTCATTTTTTTGATTTAGGATCATGTTTTGACTTTTCAGACAAAGATGATTCCCGCATGGCAAAACTATTTTAACTCATTAAGCCTCTAATCAAACCTTTTGATTCCTCTTTAATTAGCTCATCTGTGTTTTTATTATATCAGCTGGAGCTCATTAATGTTATTTGTGTCGCGGCCACTCTGTTGTCTCTCCAAACCGCAGACTGCCTGTACTCTGCAGGAGATTGTTTCTGAGTGAAGTATCTCTGTATCATTACTTTGCGACCTTTCTTTCAGAGTTCAACAGAGTGACGAGAAAATGTATCAGCAGAACGCAGCAGATTAAATACAAGAGTCTTAATTCAACTTTGTATGCATTAAATCAATAAATAGGACCTCCGCTGTTTGGATCAAGTAGTTTCTGAAACATCTTTTTGTTCAGTATCATCAATATCTGCTGCTTGTTTCACGTTCAGGTTGCAGCTACGACAATTAGACTCGCTAATTAATGTGGTAAAGAATTAAATGCTTGATTTATATTTGATCAAAATGCTGCTGAACCTCCAGAAACAGAATGTAAAAAAGAATCTGATAAAACTATTCTCTAACTTCTTAAAACTTTTTGAAGCATCTGTCTGGAAGTTTAGAATTCCTCTTAAATATTTTAGCCAGAGGCCCCAAAAAAAAGAAAAAAAAGACTGAAGTTTTGATAAACCCGAGTTTTCCTCAAAGCTTCTTTTCTGTGCCTCGCTCTGCATCAGAGCACCGAGCAGTGGTGTCGTTCACATTCCTCCTTCCAGGGCTTAAAGGCTGAGACAGGCAGCTTCTTATTTCAGGAGGAGGAACACCCGACCGTGAAAGTGAAGGCTGCATCTCGGCGTAAACGGCTCAGCCGGCGAGCCGCGGTCCTCTTATGGAGTCCCGGAGACTCCACGAAGCCTCGCCGTGACCTCTGACCCTCCTGCTGCACCGATATTGAGCGAATGTGTCCGAGAGGACGGAGCTCATCTCCAGACCGGACGTCAGCCCGCCGGGCTCGGGGGAGGGTGGAGGGGGGTGAGGTGGAGGGGGGGGGGTGGGGGTTCATGTACAGTCGTGATTGATTTGCAGCTTTTTTTTTTGTCCGACATCTTCGAGCCTCTCGTCGGTCTCTCGGCAGATTTCTACGATATGAGGCAGGTCTGCAGGTCGGCGTAATGATGATCTACTTTTGATTACACGCTGCCTCGGGAGACGGAACTTCTCCCAAACATTGTTCTTACGTTCACACCAGATCCTGCAGACTTCCTCTTCCTCCTCCTCCTCCTCCTCTGGTTCAGACATCTGTTCCACGTTCAGCCCCCATTAGACGGGAGTCTGTGCGTTGGATCCGGCACCGAGGCCTCGACCCGAGTCAGAGAGTCACCCTCGCGGTCAGCTGATCTCCGGAGGAGGTCGGGCGGCCGCGTTACGTCCCGGAGATTAGCAGGATTGCATATGACAGGTTCCTGGTCTGTAACGAGGCTCTGGCTCTTCCATCGTGTGTGTCTGGAGTTGATAGCTGGCTAAGTTGGTGCTGCTGCTGTGTTTCACATTATGTAATTACAGCCCTCTAGTTTCTGCTTCTTTTATGATGGATGAAGTGAATTAAGCAGCTATTTCAGTTATTTTCTTTTCCCCCTGGAGATAGACTGAAATTCAAAGTCTGGTTTAACTGAGCAGCTTCTGTCACAATCGAGCTTAAAACAGATTTGGTTCATTTCTTTCATTCTTTTATGCACGTCCTGTTTTGTTTTTTCATTGCATCCTTCTTTCAATCGTTTTATGTTGACCTTAAAGTTTTCTTGTGTCAGCAGAAAAAGGGTTTTGGAAAGAGTTGCAGGTTTGACCTTTTGAGTTTCAGAGATAAGACAGTCCCCAGTTATTTCCTGGCAGGTTGAAAAGTCAACGTTTCCCCGCTGCTTCATTCACTCACACTGTTTTAGAGGGAAAGTGTATAAATACATTTTTCCTCTTTACACCAATGTCCTATATTTCTCTCCATATTCACACTCAGGAACCTGCAGAAACTTGTCGATGCTTCATTAGAGAAAAATCTGTTGACGGGCCCTCAGAAATAAGAAAGAACTGCATAAAATACATCAAAATAAAAGCTGAATGGAGTTTTTTTTATGCTGCAAACAACCAAAAATACTGGCAAAGAGGCAGAAAAACTGAAATAAACATAAATAAATATGTTTATCACTATAGAAATACACATATTTGTATGTTTAGACAAGCAGGAAGAGATCAAGATTCAAGTATTAATGTTTCTGCATACGCTCAGAGTAGGTCGGAAAGTCTGCGGTCTAAAAAGGAAAAGTTTTAATATTTAATATTTGGAATATTTCAGACAGTGATGGAGTCCCGGCTGTCGGCTGACTGACCAGCGGGAGTGTTTGTTCAGCGTAGCGTGAGGAAGTTACACTGAACTCAGCATTGTTTGAAGTGAGGCTGCAGCAGACAATAGCAGCGCAACGGCTGAATGATACGAGGCCGCGAGGGGGGGAAACCTGGGGGGGGTGGGGGGGGGGGGGGGGCTGCTCACCGTTCACCACCAGTCTTTGTTCATTGTTATGAATAATACATCAGAGGCACATTAGTTTGATTCATATTGCTGCTGGCTCTGCTGTGAGCTCTCAGCGCTGCCCTCACTTATCACGCCCTCCTTCTTTTTTTCATCAACGGAGCATTTGATCAATTCGTGGACAAAAAAGCGCGCCGGACTTGAAAGAACTCGGTCCTGCGGGCCATTTCTGATAGAACCAGGTCAGCAGCTCTCAGTGGACCCGTCACACTCATCCTTCTTCTCCCCCCTCCTCCCCCCTCCTCTCTCCACAGTAACCGGCTAACCCCGAGCAACCACGACCGGATACAGAGGCTGCGGCAGGAGTTCCAGCAGGCCCAGACCGTCCCGGACGACCCCGACGACCGCCGGAGGACCTACAGCTTCGAGCAGCCGTGGGTGAGTGTCTGACCCGACCGGACGCCTGTAGCTCAGACTGGACACGGGACACGCGTACACGGGACACACGGACACGCCTCGACTCTCAGACTGTCCAGACTCGAGGAAGATGCACCTGACAGTTCCCGTGGCTAACCGGAGCACGGGGCTAACCATCACTAACACCCACTACTACCAGCCATGAACAAGACTGATGCACCCCCCCCCCCCCCCCCCCCACACACACACACACACACACTGCATCAGGATTAACCTCCATGGGCCTTCCTTGGCTAGTCGTATGCTAACACCCCCACCCCCACCCCCAACCCATCTCACCTTCGAATGTGCATGCAGGAGTCCACCACCATCACTAACCCCGCCCACCTGCTGTCCTCATCCCCGTTTCTGTCTGTCAATCATCTACGTTGGACCCGCCCACCTGCCTCACGGACTTCCGGGTCGTCTTCATCGTGTTTCCATTTTTTTTAACTGTGCCTTTTTCTCTTTTTTTTTGAAGTTGGGGGATTATGTGCATTTTAACCCACGTTTGTTTTCCCGGCACCGGGGGTGGGGTAGAGGGGGTGGGGGGGATAATTAGCGTGCGCTGAAGCAACACTCGGTAATTATAAAACGAACAAAGTCTGAATGCCTTCAAAGTTTTCTTTTTTTTTCGAGGTGATGAAATCGCTTGTCATATTTTTTGGTTGTATTTATTCTCGTTGCTTCCTCGAGTGTTCTTGAGTTTACAGGATTTTCAGTAACAGATTGTGACTACGAACAGTCGGCTGGAGCAGGTTTTAAACATTTTAATACTTTTTTTTATTTTTTATTTTAGTAGCGTCTCAGTGTTCGATGTGATTGTTCCACACACTGAATGAGTCATTTCTTGTGGGACTGATTTTTACACATATTCTGTCACAAACACATAATACATGTTATTATTTCTAATAATGGAGATGTGGGTCGTCCTCTTCCACGTCGTTTTACACTCACAGGTGTGTTTTTGTATGTTTCTGTATGAACTCTTACTGCTGGTTTCCGACACCACCGTTTCCCAACGGTGTCTTTGGTGTGCAGTGGGGAAAAAAATGATCTCCTACGATTTATAATGACGATAAAGTGAGAGCTCACGGACGTATTCCTCTGTGCTCTGGCTTTTTTTTTTTTTTTTTTTTTTTTCCTAGCTTACAGTAAAAAGGCCCAATAAAAGTATTCAGTATTATCCAGCGTCCCGGCAGTGTTTCACCAGAGTTTTAAAGGGGATCGATGGACCGGCACCGAGCGGCAACCATCGGTGATGTCATCAACCATCAGTGATGTCATCAACCATCGGTGATGTCATCAACCATCAGTGATGTCATCAACCATCGGTGATGTCATCAACCATCAGTGATGTTATCAACCATCAATGATGTCATCGTCGCTTTGTGAACGTTATGAAGCCTCCAGTTCAGATTCTGTCCGTCACCATCTTTACTAGTTGCAGCAGGAAGTGACCATATTTGGACGAGCTGGGGGAGGAGCCAGACGTGGATCTGACCGATCTGATCGGAAACCTGACGATACTACGTCCCGCCCACCGATAGCTGTAACCTGACTGCACCACAGACCTGTCAGTCAAACAGACACGCCCCCAAAAACAGGTCTTCTTGAATCTTCTTTTCTAATGAATGAGGGATTATTTTCAGATGGACCTCCAGAAAACTAATAAGAAGGAGTGACTTTAGCTAACAACACCGAGATAACTGATGGACACATTTTATTCACTTTGGATTTGATGAGAGAAGTTGAATGGGAGTCTATGGAGCCGGAGGCTTTTTGGAGACGACCTCTAGTGGCACTCGCTGGTATTGCAGCTGAAGACACTTCTGGATCGGAACCATTTTACAGACCTGAAGCTACGAACTCTTTTTATATACGGTCACGCATTCCTGCCGCCATTGTGCAGGACAGTGTGGGAAAGAGAAGTGCAGGTCAGCTCTTCTTTTGTCTCCAAACAACTGAGCGTGCTCGCTATCAAAGAGCTGGAAACTGTTTGTTTCCATCAACTGCAGCGTACTTCCTGTTGTCAGCCGACTCATTTTCCCATGAAAACTGAGCGCTAGTTAACCCACGCTCTCAAAAACAAAGATACCTCTCACGTCCATTAAAGCAGCTCTACACCTCAAATATTAAAGTTGAATTAGTTAAAGATTCTTCAGTGTTCAGAACCCTCTGATGGTCCACGTCAGACCCTTTTTACTTCATCAGGCTGCAGCTCACATTCGGGCTCTCTGTAGTAATTGCACGTTATTAGACTCACGTACCGGTGGGCTGCATTGAAAACAGGAGAATGTGTCTTTGAAATTCAATTACCTCCTCCACTGCATATATTACGTTTTGTTGCTTCATCTGAGTGATGTGCTGTGAAACCTCAAGGAGGAAGTGTCCTTTTTCATAATCCACCTGCAACTGACCCACTTACAGTCCCGACCAGAACACACAGAGAGAGAGAGAGATGGTGCCATTTGGTTTCAAATGGTAGAAAACATCATCTGGAAGAATTCAACATAGAATATTACATATTACAGCATTTGATTGTAATATTTCAAGCACAAATATATTCAATGAAGATCTGTCTTACATTTATTCTTGTTCTTTTTCAACCAAATAATAATAATAATCTTTATTTGTTAAGTCACCTTTCATACAAAAATACAGCAAGAAAATGACATGGTGTTTCACATATAAAAAAACAAAGGAACATTTTGTCTTGTTTAATTTGATGCATTTGATTTATTTTCTATATTTTTAAGAGTTAAAATAAAGAATAAAGTAAGATACATTTTAAAGGGAGAGTAGCTGGTTAAAGCTTTTTTTTTTTTTCCAGTGTTTTCTGAGCTGATATCTAACAGGTAGTTCGTTCTTCAGCTTCACAGCAGAACTGATAAAAGACGAATCCCCAATTTTTCTTTCGGATGTTGCTGGAAACTTCGATAAACCTGCAGCAGATGATCCCGATGTTCTCGAAGGCACGTAGTTAACCAGAGTCAGCGATGTAACTCGGTCCGGCATCCTAAAGGAAGCTCATCCCACCTGCTTTAGGAAAGTATGAAAGTCATCGTTCCGTATTTTTGGACATTTTCTGACCGTACGATTTATTGGTAGATCGGAAAAAAACTGACATCAATCAATATTGAAAACCACGTCGTCCCGATTAGACACGTATCTCTGAACGGCCAAATCGGGAAAGTAAATTCTACTTTATTGCACCTTCTTCAGATCAGCAGATTCATACTTTAACTTGTACATTGCAAAAAAAAAAAAGTCAAAAAATTAAAATGGCATCTTCCCAAGCATCAAAACAAAACAAGTTATTCTGCCAAATGTAGAAAATATTATCATCTCATTTTATTTTTAAGGATAAATCAACACAAAAACATACTTTTTTTTATGACCTTCTGAACTGATTTGTCTCACATGGAGTCACTGAACCGGACGCTCGACCTCCGACCTCCGACCTCCGACCTCCTCGTCACGTCGCACCTCCGCCGACATGCCGATGGAGCCGTCACATTTCTTTACAGTCCATCTTGATTTTCCGTATTTCAGCCACAAGCCTTCGGTCAGCGCAATATCTCCGGGAGTCCTCCTCCTCCTCCTCCTCCTCTTCCTCCTCCTCTACAGTTTGGGGGGAGCAGGGGAGGATTGTGGGTAACACGATCTAATTCCATCAAGGATGAGTGATGCCCGCTCCGCCGGCAGCACCGCGCCGAGCTTTATTGCACTCATTTATACCACTGTGGGACCAGAGGAGTTCATTCAGTTGATGTTGGGGGGGGGGGGGTGTTTAGAGAAGGCCGTAACATCGCTCCTTGTATTTTACTGTAACATTTTAATGCCGCTATTATCTGCCTTCCTTCAGGGTGTTTCCATCCTCCGCTCTCCAATCGCTGTGTTTAGGCAGATGAGTCGACGTTCCCGGGAATATTCAACACCCCCGAAACTCCGCAGGGGATTTTTGTATTTATTTTTTTATTCCTCAACTGAAAAATATTGAGAGTGAATTCACCCCCGGGCCGTTTTAAATGCAGATATGGAGGAAGCGGTGTGTGTGTGTGTGTGTGTGTGTGTGTGTGTGTGTGTGTGTGTGTGTGTGTGTGTGTGTGTGTGTGTGTGTGTGTGTGTGTGTGTGTGTGTGTGTGTGTGTGGGCAGCTCTCTGACTGTCAGCCGGTCGCTCCCGGAGACGATCGCCCCGGCTTCATCTCTTTAGCGCTGCTGCTAATCGTTTTACGGCCTCCCCGCCGGCCGATGTCCGCGGCGCTCCCATCGAGGCTCTCGACACGTTACAGCCATAAAAAGTAATTAGATTGGCTTCATGTTGCAACTAATCTGCGCGCAATTATTGCACCCACACCGCTAATGAACATCGCAGCAGCGGAAGGAGTTGTGGTACGAGTGGGCCGGAGGTGGAGCTGAGACCTCTGAGTGTGTGTGTGTGCACGCCTTCATCTATCTTTGTGAGGACAGTGGAGACAGTCTTCATATTTCTGAAGGGATGTTTAGGGTTACAGTTAGCCGCTGTTAGATGTGTTGTTTTGGGCGTGTCTGTTTGATTGACAGGCCTGTCAAATGATTTGTGAATTTATGAATCCTCCAGTTCAGATTCTGTCCGTCACCATCTTTGCTAGTTCGGAGCAGTTCAGAGCAGGAAGTGACCATATTTGGACGAGCTGGGGGAGGAGCCAGCGGTGGATCTGACCGATCTGATCGGAAACCTGACGATACTACGTCCCGCCCACCGATAGCTGTAACCTGACTGCACCACAGGCCTGTCAATCAAACAGACACGCCCCCAAAAACAGGTCTTCTTGAATCTTCTTTTCTAATGAATGAGGGATTATTTTCAGATGGACCTCCAGAAAACTAATAAGAAGGAGTGACTTTAGCTAACAACACCGAGATAACTGATGGACACATTTTATTCACTTTGGATTTGATGAGAGAAGTTGAATGGGAGTCTATGGAGCCGGAGGCTTTTTGGAGCCGACCTCTAGTGGCACTCGCTGGTATTGCAGCTGAAGACACTTCTGGATCGGAACCATTTTACAGACCTGAAGATACAAACTCTTTCATATACGGTCTACGCCCGCCACCTGGAGTACTTCCTCATGAACGTTACAGCTTCCTGCTGCTCCGAGCTCGTCACGGTGTTGCGTTCACGTGCAACAGGAGCAGTCGCTTCAGTTTATAATCGTCCTTCGTATTAAAACCCTTTCTGGTTAATAAGTACATGATATCAGTCTTAGAACACAGAAATGAAAATGTGTGTAAATGCATCTCTATATTTTAATCAGTGTTTTTTTCCCTTGAAATGTCCGCATCACTTCCATGTCTGTTCCTGTAGGTGTGAATACCTTCTGTACAACCTGCTGTTGTATGGATGTTCGGCTGTTTTTTTTGGGGGGGGCGACTGTCACAATGTCAAGTGTTGTGTTTTTCATTAACACCCACTAACATCCATCTCGTCTCATTACCGTAGCCCTTCTGAGTCTGCAGCATGCCCCCCCACTCCCCTCCCCCTCCACCCGTCTGTCTGTCTGTCTCACCTTCATTTTGACCTGAGGAGACGAGCTCAGGGTGTGTCTGCCCGTCTGACTGCTGGTAAGTGTCTGTGGTTTGGACTTGGGGGGTGGGGGAGGGGGGGTATCCTGTGTCAGATATGGCTGCCAGTTTTTACTGGGCTACTGTGTGGAAACCATGACTGCAGTTGTGCTGATTTTCATGCTTTGGATTTGAACATTTGGAAATATGACTCGGGAAGATTTTTTTTTCTTGCAGGCATGTTTTTTTCAACCCTGTAAGGTCACTCCAAACTCCAAAGAATTCATCAGAAAATACTTTAAAACCTTTAATTCAGAGAGATTTTGTAGATTTTACTGCATGAAATTCACCACAAGTTTGTAGTAAAGCAGAAGCTGTGTAGAGGTCTGTTTTCACTGGCTGAACTATAAACGTATTGTTCTGTAGTGTTAGTCACCATACAGTCGATTTTTAATGCTGAAAATGATTATTTTCATTATCTCTTTGCTTTGTCATTCATTTTCTGGAATAATCGATGAGCTGTTTGGTTTTTAAAATGTCAGAAAATGGTGAAATGTGGTTTCCAGGAATGCGAAGGAATGAAGAGAAATACCAGAAATTATTCACATTCAAGCTGGAATCTGAGAATTTTCTAATTATTTCATTTAGAAAACTTAAAATTCTAATTTCCAAATAGTGGGCACTTACTTTTCTGTCAATCATCTGATCGGTTAATCGACAAATTTATTAGCATTGGAGGTTGTTATTAGTGTTTAATAAAAGTATATTTAAAATATGAGGATCAGTTATGCAAAGTAATTCACATGAACTTTAAGGTGTTGGAGTGTTTGGCCCTCTAAGATCTCCCTCCATCCTTTTAGCCTGCGGCAACGCTGCAGCCGTCCAACATCATGAATGTTTAACCGAACACGGAAAAGTCCTCATTATTTATTTTAAAAAACTCCCAGCAGCCCCAGAGTCATATCAGCTTCAACGAGAGAACAAAGCAGCTCTCCGATCAACACAACGTCTGCGTCACAATGAGCAGATTCATGAAAGTTTGTTCACATCAGGGTCACGACAGACACAACATTTAAAACAAGTTAAATATTCAACCCTGTTGGGACGCTGAGTGAAGTGGAAATAAAAACAGAATATATTTGTTTTGAATTTGATGCTTGTTAGTCGACTACAGCAAGACGTGAGATTGCTACGCTTGGCGACGTCCATGCGTGACAGTTACACGTTTTACATGTAGCGTGTGTATTACACAATTTGGCCTGTGGCGATTTCTAGGAAAATGAATCCTGTTGCATCGTTTCAACTTACAGGAAAATTATCATAAGTTTCACGCCTCCAAAGCGTGTAATAGACACGCCAGTTGACTGCAGTGAAACGTGAAACTGTCACGTCTAGAAATGGCCAACTCCTGTTTTGAAGTAGTGAACGGGCGTAAATATTTCACGCTCTGCTGTGACACCAGATTTTACCATCAAATTCAAAATAAGTGAATAGTTTTCAAAAAGCAATAAAATGTGTTAGTTTCAACATTTGATATGTTGTGATTGGTCTGTTTTTTGTTTTTTTTTATTAAATAAGGGTTTGCATGATTTGCATGATCGCATTCACTTTATATTTATTTACTTTCACTCTATTTCAGTCTTGTGTGTGTAATCATCAAATCAAAGTCGATAAATTAATAAATCAGTAGATATGCCGATAGCTTTATTGATTAATGCCCACGCTGGTTACGATCTCACCGAGGTCGACTTCTAACCGAGCTGCCGTCTCGCCGTTTTTTCAGTCGAGCGCCAGCAGCAACGGTGCCGGTGGCTACAGCCAGCCGGGTCGCCACTCGGTGTCGGTCGAGGTCCAGATGCAGCGACAGAGACAGGAGGAGAGGGACTCGTTCGCCCAGGCACAGCGACAGTACAGCTCGCTGCCGCGGTGAGTGACGGACGCACACCTCGACAGGACTGTGTGTGTGTGTGTGTGTGTGTGTGTGTGTGTGTGTGTGTGTGTGCGCGCACGTTCACGCACACGCCTGTCTGATTATGTCAGATTCATTGTAATGGACTTGTGACAGTAATGATGGCAGATTACACACATATAACATCAGAGTGAAGAAAGAGGTCGTTTTCAGACCACAAACACACACACACACACACACACACACACACACACACACACACACACACACACACACACACACTGAGTGGACAGATCATGTTTCCCTCTCACACTGATCTGACATGATGGCTTTCCTCTCCCTTAATGTGATTCCCTTTGATCTGTGAGATATGCCGGCTTCTTGTTCCAGGAAGTGATGCAGCTATTTTTTAATTTGAGACTTTTTGGCCGTTATTGGGTTGATTACTTTTTTTTTGTTGATTTTGGGTAAAATTTGTGTAAAACTTGAATTTATTTTAAAACAGACAACAAAGTTTTGGACGGACATGTTTTGTTTGCTTTTGAATTGAATCTTGTGCAACAAGCAAACATTTAAATGTTTTTTTTTTGAGTGTTTTTATGAGTGAACTTCCACCTCAGCTTTATTTCAGTTTTTTCTTCCGGTGGTTGTTGAGTGTTGAAATTTCTTTAAAGAGAAAAACACTTTAATTCCCACATTTGATTATTTATTAACAGTAATTAAACATTTTCTACATATATAATACCTAATAACACTTTAATGCAGCTGTATGCAGCTACAAAGACATTAATATTAGTGTTAAACTTCTGTTGTTCATTATCTGTTTACGTTGTTCTGCAACAAAACTTTAATATCATACAACAAAGGAGCAACAACACGTTAGTAGTGACTTTAAATCTTTTAAATGTGTTTTTATTTCTTGTTTTGGGGATATTTTTCCGTCACTCGTTCAACGGTCTACGAGTCCGACCCGCTGCACTCCTCCATGTACAACGTTCACTCCTTCGTCCTTTCTGACTTCATCGTACTCTAATCCACTGTTATCGACATGAATCCCTTCCTTGATAAATATTGCAGGCGGCTTAGCTGAAAGATTAATGAAGCGCCGTCGTGCTCCGGCGGTCAGAAGCAACATCCCGAGGCCACATCGCTCCACTTTTCCACTAATTCCATTAATAAAGTTCTCTGTTTGGATAAACTCAGCGAGTATCTGGAGAAGCAGAACTATTGTTTGACTTGGATCGTACGGCAGATTAAAGCTGGTGTTCAAGAGATCGGAGCGCCGATGGGGATCCGTGCGGTTCCTTGTGATCGATGGCCGAAGCATTCCTTAAAATAAAAAGAAAACAGCTTTCATTTTATAAACAGGCCCGTCCCCCCTGCTGGGCGAGAGACTCCCTTTCTCCCACCACGAGGAGGTGTGAGGGGAAATTAAAGCGCCGCCATCTGAAACGATGACAACGAATGAAGGGCCCCTCGTCTTCATCACCGTCGAGCACCAAACCAAACGGTTGTCTTTCCTCTCAACGTCCCGGTTGTCTTTCCTCTCAACGTCCCGGTTGTCTTTCCTCTCAATCTCCCTCCGTCGCCTCGTCTCTCTCCTTTGTCTCTGAGCTGAATACAAGCGGTGAGCGTCTTCCTGTATTTACCACACGCGTGTACGCGACCCCTCTTGGCACGGCATCACACACAGACACCGATCTGGTTTGTGTTTCCCGGTGGGGGGGGGGGAGGGGGGGCAAGCTCTGGCCTCTTTGTCAACATATGAAACGAAATCAGATGCCGGGGACGCCTGTCTCGGAAAACTGGAGTCAGTCGAGCGTGTGGGCGATACTCTCCTATCTCGCCCGGCGAGCAGCTGATCCGTTTCCCAACTGCGTTCAATCTCAGCAGAATAAAAACAAAAGTCCTTTCTGTTCTCATTAAGGATTTTTATTTATTTTTTTCCTTTTTCAAATCCAAACACAGGAATAATACGATTTCTTCACAGCTGGCTGATAAACCTGTTAATTATGCATGGCTCCGAGTCAGAAGCCTATTGATGTTTTTTTTGTCCTCCCCCCCTCTCATGTGTATCGTATTGGGCACGAACACACACACACACACACACACACACACACACACACACACACACACACACCAAGACGGAGGCCAGCCGAGCAGAAATGAGAGGTGATGTCACACATCTGGATGTTTCTCTTGTAGAAGGTGCCGTCCACCCTTTGAGGTTTGCGAGGCCTCGTCTCTCAGCAACTCCTCCGTCACCACCAATCACGTTCCACCGGATGTTACACTGATAGTTGTATGAAATATGGTGTTTTCATGTTGCAGAATGAATGAATGAGAAAAGGTTTATGTAGCTGACAGTTCACTCTCTGACCTCGTGAACCGATTTTTCCCAAATGTCAGTAAAAAGGTGAAGAAAGCCGTTTTTCTGTTTCACACTAGAAACGCCTTCTTACATGTCACATACTGTGTGCTGAAAACATCTCAATAGAAAAAGGAAAACAAAAAATCAGCAAATAACTTCTCTGCTGAGGAAGACCATGAGACGCAGTCATAACTTTGAAATTTCACGTTCAGTTTAAAAATTGTGTTTTAACTTGTTTAACGTAAACGTTCGTTTATCCTGAAAATATCTACGTATCACACGACCGGCTGTCGAAACCCTGAACTTCTAACTAAAGGGAGTTTAAAATGAGATAAACCATCAATATTCATTTCAAATGATCCGTTGGCTTTCTTGTGTCCTCTCAGGCAACCCCGGAAGAACCCGAGCTCCGTGTCCCAGGACTCGTGGGATAAAGCGTACCCACCCGGCGAGGGCTTCCAGACGGCCAAGGACAACCCCAGGTACTCCAGCTACCAGGGCTCCAGGAACGGCTACCCGGGCGGCGGCGGCGGCGGCAGCGGCGTCAACGCCCGAGTCCTCCTGGAGGCCCAGGAGCTCCTGAGACAGGAGCAGAGACGACGAGACCAGGAGGCCAAAGGGAAGTTAATGCAGGAGAGCTCCGGTAACAGCAGCTACGAAGGCTACGCGGCGCACCTGAAGGACCCGGCCTCCCCGAAGGGTCCCTACCGACACGATGTGCCGCCGTCACCGTCGCAGTTGGCGAGGCTCAACAGGTTGGGGTCGGAGAAAGGACGACTTTTTTACTCCTGAGGACTCGACGGACAAAGAGCGGGACAAAAAAAAAAAAAAAAAAAAAAAAAAAAACTACGGAGGGAAGTGGACGCTTGAAATCACCACCCGGAGGTCTGGTAGCTTAGCAGCGATGTTAGAGGTAGTGAAGTGTGCTCCGTATGTGGGTGTCTGTGTTCGACCCCCCGCTGTGACGATGACCTATAAGCAGTCCGTCAGTCGGCCTCCTACAGACACGAGACGCTCAGTGCCTTCTTCGCATTCAACGGACACGACGCTCGTTCGCAGTCGTTCAGGACTCTGATTCATGGAGATCTGGCAGCGCCGTGTTACTGACAATCAAACGGGCAGACAGGCGCGCGAGTGGGCGCCTTTCCTTTTTTTTTTGGAGCCCACGGGGAGGCGTAAGTTTCTGCGTGGGTTTGTGTGTGTGTGTGTGGGGGGGGGGGGGGGGGGGCATGTAACAAGGTACATGTTTCACTACCGAGTGTCCCGCGGATGACTCGTCCCACCTGTCACACAATCATCCCTTCTTTTTTTTTGTTCTCATTGCCGGTGCTTCTGTTTTTCTCGACCTTTCTTTCCTCCTCTTCAGCAATAGAAACTCACCGTTGTCCCTGGGGGGAGGGGCGGGGGGAGGAGGGAGGAGAGGGGGGGGGAGGCCACGGCAAAGTGTGTGAAAGAAGGCAGGGCACAGTATGTGTTATTAATACAAAAAAAGAGCCCCCCCTTCATAAATGATTCATAGTGTGTGTTATCTCCGTGGAGGAGAGGGGAGACAGCTCTGATCCTCGGCCCGGCCCCGCTGCACGTCTCTGGGCTCGACTCGCCGGCCCGCCTGCCTGTCTGGAGCTTCCATCCTCCTTTTCGTTGTTCCCTCTGCGTTTACTCTTTTCTTCTACCTCAACACCCCCCACCACCCATCTTCCCACCTTTCTCTCACTCCCCACCCCCTCTTTTACTCTTCCTCCTGTTACCCACTACCACCCTCCTCCTCCTCCTCCTCCTCGTCGTCTCCCGAGTCAGGCTCTGCACTGAATTTTTCATCACAAGCCACCTGCTGCCTGCCAGAGAGCCAAAAGCTGGGCTGCCACCAGAGGCACCGACGGAGGGCCCGGCTTCTGACATAAAGAGCCGAATAAAAGCCACAAAAAAAAAAGCGGCAGAATAAAGATGGGCGGAGAGACAATGAGCCTCCCAGTGTGAGATTAGTGAGAGCTTTTCTCCCCGTTTTTAACAAAAGGCCCAAAAAATTGTCCTCAGTGGTTAATTGCTTTCAATTGCTATAATTGCTTTCTGTATTACTTTTTTTTTTTTTTTTACCTTTTTAAGCATTTAGCCGTCAGTCCTCTCCAGAGTCATTTAAAAAGAGGGAGTTAGCGGGGGGGGGGGTTCCTATTGTAAAAACAGCAGTCAGTGGATGAACTGGTGAGTTTTAAAGGGTGAGTCAAACTAAATTAGATTAAAAAAATGTTTGGCTTACCTCGTACCACCGCAGATAATTTTGATTTTATTTGTCCAGGTTTTAAGATTTTTTGACGCAAAGTAGAAAAAAAATACTGAAAGTTTGTTTGAATCTTTTTCTCCCAAAGTAAATATTCTGTCTGAAGGATCGTTCTGGTTTGTTTAGCTGGCGCGTCTCCCGTTAACTTCGTCCGACTCACGTGTCTGTCGAAGGTGGTCGGAGATCCACGAAGCTCAGTGAAGTGAATTTAAGGTGGTGGTGTGTGTGGTGGTGTGTGGTGGTGTGTGTGGTGGTGTGTGTGGTGTGTGTGGTGTGTGTGTGGTGGTGTGTGTGGTGGTGTGTGGTGTGTGTGGTGGTGTGTGTGTGGTGTGTGTGGTGGTGTGTGGTGTGTGGTGGTGTGTGTGGTGGTGTGTGTGGTGGTGTGTGGTGTGTGTGGTGGTGTGTGTGTGGTGTGTGTGGTGGTGTGTGGTGTGTGTGTGTGTGGTGTGTGTGTGGTGGTGTGTGTGTGGTGGTGTGTGGTGTGTGTGGTATGTGTGGTGGTGTGTGTGGTGTGTGTGTGGTGTGTGTGGTGTGTGTGTGGTGTGTGTGGTGTGTGTGTGGTGGTGTGTGTGGTGGTGTGGTGGTGTGTGTGTGGTGTGTGTGGTGGTGTGTGGTGTGTGGTGGTGTGTGTGGTGGTGTGTGTGGTGGTGTGTGGTGTGTGTGGTGGTGTGTGTGTGGTGTGTGTGGTGGTGTGTGGTGTGTGTGTGTGTGGTGTGTGTGTGGTGGTGTGTGTGTGGTGGTGTGTGGTGTGTGTGGTATGTGTGGTGGTGTGTGTGGTGTGTGTGTGGTGTGTGTGGTGGTGTGTGTGTGTGGTGTGTGTGTGGTGGTGTGTGTGGTATGTGTGGTGGTGTGTGTGGTGGTGTGTGTGTGTGGTGTGTGTGTGGTGGTGTGTGTGGTGTGTGTGGTGTGTGTGTGTGTGTGTGTGGTGTGTGTGGTGGTGTGTGTGGTGGTGTGTGTTGTGTGTGTGTGGTGTGTGTGTGTGGTGTGTGTGGTGTGTGTGGTGGTGTGTGTGGTGTGTGTGGTGTGTGTGTGGTGTGTGTGGTGTGTGTGTGGTGGTGTGTGTGGTGTGTGTGGTGTGTGTGTGGTGTGTGTGGTGGTGTGTGTGGTGTGTGTGGTGGTGTGGTGTGTGTGGTGTGTGTGGTATGTGTGGTGGTGTGTGTGTGGTGTGTGTGGTGTGTGTGGTGGTGTGTGTGGTGTGTGTGTGGTGTGTGTGGTGGTGTGTGGTGGTGTGTGTGGTGTGTGTGGTGTGTGTGTGGTGTGTGTGGTGGTGTGTGGTGTGTGTGGTGTGTGTGGTGGTGTGTGTGGTGTGTGTGGTGTGTGTGGTGGTGTGTGTGGTGTGTGTGTGGTGTGTGTGGTGTGTGTGTGGTGTGTGTGGTGGTGTGTGGTGTGTGTGGTGGTGTGTGTGGTGGTGTGTGTGGTGGTGTGTGTGGTGGTGTGTGTGGTGTGTGTGTGTGTGGTGTGTGTGTGGTGTGTGTGGTGTGTGTGGTGGTGTGTGGTGTGTGTGGTGTGTGTGGTGGTGTGTGTGGTGTGTGTGTGGTGTGTGTGGTGTGTGTGTGGTGTGTGTGGTGGTGTGTGGTGTGTGTGGTGTGTGTGGTGGTGTGTGTGGTGGTGTGTGGTGTGTGTGGTGTGTGTGGTGGTGTGTGTGGTGTGTGTGGTGTGTGTGGTGGTGTGTGTGGTGTGTGTGTGGTGTGTGTGGTGTGTGTGTGGTGTGTGTGGTGGTGTGTGGTGTGTGTGGTGGTGTGTGTGGTGGTGTGTGTGGTGTGTGTGTGTGTGGTGTGTGTGTGTGTGGTGTGTGTGTGGTGTGTGTGGTGTGTGTGTGTGTGGTGTGTGTGGTGTGTGTGTGTGTGGTGTGTGTGGTGTGTGTGGTGGTGTGTGGTGTGTGTGGTGTGTGTGGTGTGTGTGTGTGTGGTGTGTGTGGTGTGTGTGGTGTGTGTGGTGGTGTGTGTGGTGTGTGTGGTGTGTGTGGTGTGTGTGTGGTGGTGTGTGTGTGGTGGTCACCGTAAGCTCGGGGTTCGAGCGGTTTAAGTGGTAAAAAGGTCGTTGCTCAGCAGCTGCGGACGGAGGTATCGTAAGGCGCGGAGGAGGAAGAAGAAGAAGAAGAAGAAGAAGAAGAAGAAGAAGAAGAAGAAGAAGAAGAAGAGGCTGTTGGGAACATTTTCCTCAGACGTCGGCTGTTATCTAAGTTACGAAGACAAACTATGTGACTAAAATTACAACATATGATATCATATTAGCTGAACATCCAACCACATATGAACTTTCCACGACCTCTGACCTTTACGTAAACATCAGCAAACAACGTCACAACTCGTGAACTTGAGGCTTGTAAATATCCACAAGAGGGCGCCGTTCACACGGAGTCTTCTCGTGTGCGCGGTGAATACGAACACATTTGAACGCAGCTTTACTTTTGGATTTCGGAGAACGTTGAAATTCTATGAGGACCTCAAATTTCATTGCATTTCTCTCAGAACTCTTAAAACCTGGACAAATTAAACCAAAACTTTGTGCAAGGTTACAAACTACTGGAGGTTAAACGTTCTTTTTTGTTCTTGTTTTGTTTTTCTAATTTGGGCGACCCAGTCTGAAGAACCTGAGTAATTCATTTGATGTCATCAGGACCTGAGAGTATTTACATTTTCCTTCCAATCAAACTGTTCAGCTGTTGATTGGGAACGTTGGAGCTCGGCGAGGACGAACTCACCAGTGAAACCAGCTGCTGGAGCTGCAGGTTGGAGGGAAGACGTCCGCGCTGATGACACATGCTTAAACAAATGTAAATAGAAATCCCTGCCTCCATCCCGACCGATCGTCTTTCTCTGAGTCTGTCCT
Source organism: Embiotoca jacksoni (assembly GCF_022577435.1). Taxonomy (NCBI): domain Eukaryota; kingdom Metazoa; phylum Chordata; class Actinopteri; family Embiotocidae; genus Embiotoca; species Embiotoca jacksoni. Next base: position 439,755 of record NW_027185422.1, on the reverse strand, counting down.
TTGAAAACACCGAACATTCGTGACGTAATTACGACCGCTAACAAAGGAGACGCAGCTGAGGTCGAACTCCACAAAAAGGAAATACAACATATGAAAACTGCCCTTCACAGGGAACATACATGATGTCCTGTTGGTTAGTGACGACCCTCGCTGCAGAGATGCGCGGTGATAAATAACCAACGAAACATCTCAAGATGAAGTAAAACAAAGGGTCATTTCCTCTGTTGTGTTTCGGAGAGTTCACCGTATTTCTCAGCTTGAAGCTAATTTAAAAATTCCTCTTTTTTTCTGCACTACGTGTAACGACACACAAACACAGACTAAACCTTTTCGTCTGCCTTTTCTAAACCCGCTTTTAAAACCAAATAAGACACAAGCTGTGCAGGTGAGAGTAAAATCAAATATCTCCCTCTTCACGTTTGTTTTTGTTTTTTTCGGTTCGTACTGTGAACGCCAGGATTCGAAGGATTGTGTTTTTGCCCGTGTGCGATAAGTGCCTGAAATAATATCGTATTTTACACAGAGGGACACCATGTGATTTCTTTGTCAGCACACAAACTACAGTGTTTTATGTTTTTTAACATCATCATGTGAATTGTGTCATTTTGGGGTTTATGTTTTTGTTTTGTTTTTCTAATTTTATTCACCAGAGCCAACACTTCTGAGCGGTTATCAGTCTATTTTATATCCCGTTTGATATTGCCTTCAAACATGCTGTACCGTGTTGTGTTTTAAAGTATCACAAAAGAAATGGAAGTTAATGGAAGCTGATGTGCAATTGTTTTGTTTTTGTTTTGTTTTGTTGTTGTTTTTTTCAGAAAACTTTTACATGCTATATTAAGAAATGTATACAGCCACTTTTCCTGTACATATCGAGTTTTAGAATAAAGAAACGGAAGGCTGTTCCATCCTGTTTACAACCTCCCCCCCCCCCCGGCTCTTACTTTGTTTTTTTCCGCGGCCGCCGCTTTGAACCGGGGATCAGACGAAGTCTTCAATTAAGCGCGAGAGGATTTCTGCCGTCAGATGTCAGAGCTGTCAGGTCGGCGCTCGCTGATGTCTTCTTCGGAGACAAACGCAGAGTTTGACGGATACGAAAAAGAGATGATGACATCATTCGTTCCTGGGCGGGGGGGGGGGGGGGTGTGTGGGGGGTTCGGCTCACATACGAACACAACTGAAAACAACAACGACCGGCTGTAAGCGATCTGTCGAGTACACGCCGAGGTAATCTCCGTGTTTCCTGTTATTAAGCCCAGCGACCGGTGGAGCGACTCCCTGCTACTGTTTTTGTTCCTGAAGGTCAAAGGTCACATCCTGTCCGAACGCAACCGATGCTGCTGGAGACGACTGGATGTAAAGAAGGTGGAAGCGGTGCGATCTTCCTCCTCCTCCTCCTCCTCCTCTGCTTTTATCTGTTTTCTGTTTACCGACTTCATGGCGGGAGCTGCAGACGGAGCTGCACATGCCGTGTGTCACATTCAATGCACAGGAGGGATTTTATTATATTTATCTGTTCTGTGAAGTCGATAATAACCTTCAGAGTGTTGAGCTTCATGACAGAAACCCACGTGAACACACACACACACACACACACACACACACACACACACACACACACACACACACTCGCTCAGGTCTGCATTAGAGGACAGTTGGCCCTCACAAGTGTGGGTTTAGGAGAACACAGGATGCTGTTTCAGCTGTCTCACTCGGATCCACGTGCAGAAATGTGGAACGTGCACGGCTCTGCTTCGGTTTACTGCGCTTCATGCGAGACGAGTCAGAAACCAACAGATGCGTCCAGGCTGCATCTCCTGCACATTTCTGTCTGCAGCTGTTTTCTGCATCGAAAGCAGACGAGGAATTTTCATGAAAAAACTCTAAAGGTAAAAACAAAAGGAGAAGCCCCGGTTGTACATCCGGGAGACGTCGGAGGAATACTTCATACCTTCCCACAGTTTTGCTTCTTGTTTGTTGTCTCTTTACGCAGTAGATTTGGTCGTTTCCATGGAGTTTTGTGCTTTTGTTTAGTAGATACTACCAGCTCTGGTCTGTGATTACCGACCCTCCAACCACTCATTGTCCTGGAGCTCTATGCTGTTCTTTTCTCTTTCTGCTCACCACTAACGGTTCGAGGCAGACGGCCGCCCTCCACTGAGCCTGGTTCTGTTGGAGGTTTCTTCTGTTAAAAGAGAGTTTTTCCTTCTGTTGGAGGTTTCTTCTGTTAAAAGAGAGTTTTTCCTTCTGTTGGAGGTTTCTTCTGTTAAAAGAGAGTTTTTCCTTCTGTTGGAGGTTTCTTCTGTTAAAAGAGAGTTTTTCCTTCTGTTGGAGGTTTCTTCTGTTAAAAGAGAGTTTAAAATGTCCTTTCTTATTTGTTTGACTATCTTTAGTAAAACAGCAATTTTTCTGAACTTAAAGCTCCACCTGTTGAGTTTTGCATCGCTGTCCAAATTCAGTGAATCTAGTTCAGTTCACCATCTTGCAACTGTGAGAAAATCTCCTTTCTTCTGGTGTAACGGCAGCCCTCAGTATGAGGTAACACGTAACAAAAGATGTATTTCAATGACCACACCCTAATGATCCGTGAAACAATCAATACATAATATTTATTTTTTTTGGTGCACTGTACAGAACGTGGGTGGAGAGGTTCCAATAATTATGGAGTTGTTTCTCCTGCCTGTGCTCAACACGAACCGCAGTCTGTTTCTTGTTTGCTGTAAAGAGTTGCAGGGGAGTCGTTGCAGTTGTTAAAAAGTCTCATTGAAAATCCCCTTTTCTGATCTCTTCGCCAACAAACCGACTCTAAGAGGTGATCCTCCTCCTCCTCCTCCTCCTCCTCATCCAACCGTCGTCTGGTTCAGCTCGCTGCCAAAAAAGCTGCACAATGAGATCCAAAAAAAAACATCAGTGAAAGACGGGATGGCAGCTCTCCACTGCAAGAATTAACCTCAATTAAATCATATCTCTATTCACCGTAAACATCAGACTAATGTGTTTCGGCATAAAGACTTTCATCGCATGACACTTGGCCAGGTTTTTAAAATGCCTCTGGAAAAGTAGAAATAGTCGTCATGAGTGTTGACGCAGCTGAAGCTTGAACACAACTAAATATAAGCAGCGACTTCTTTAAGAAACCTGCATGTATGGAGTCCACGGCATGCCGATGTGTTCAACTATATCAGAGTAAAAGTATACATTCAACAAATGAAATAAAACATGTTAAATATTTTAATTTCATATTGTTTTTTTTTTAATTCTAATTGCAAGACTAATTATTTTTTGCCTTTTATTTAATTTACTAATGTATCTGTGCATCAAATTTATTCATACAATTAATTGATTTTCAGCTGTTTGTTTCATTTCCATTTCAGGATTGCATTAATTTAATTAAATGAGCCCTGATTGGCCGGCTGTTGAATGTTGCATTTGCTGTCCGGCCAATCAGAATATATGAATTATTTTGCTCTATGTTTTTTCTTTACTGAGTTTTTAATACATAATTGAAATGTAAATGCAATTCATCTTTTAATAACTCTTCTTGTTTTAATTGTATTACTTTAATTTAACAATGAAAAGTTTATATTTATTGTTTGTTTGCTGACTGCAGGACCGTCCTGCTTCAGAGGCCTGTAAAGTGTACCGGTACTTCTTCTTCTGCTTTAGCAGCGCTGCAACATTTTAATGCGCTCCACGTCGCCCCCCGGAGCAATGTCACGGATCATTTCAACCGCAGCCCTTTCTGTCGACAGAGCCACAACAAGAGGCTGCTAAACCTTTTATTTTACAGCCGGCGTCGCCGTCCGCGCACCGTGTCGCCATTAACGAAGCCTATTATTTAGTTTAATGTCACGCTTTAGCCGCCAAGCTCGCTGGGAGGTCGGATAAGAGGCCCGTTCAGAGGTTACACCTGTTTCTGCTCACTTACTGTTTTCTCTTTTCTTTTTCTTTTTTTTTTTTCTTCCTCTTCGACATTCATGTTCGAAGAAAGGAGCGCTCGGAGATGACGCCGCGCTTCTGGAATTTAGGGAGGGAGCTGGAGAAGTTGCAAAAGCAGGAGGGAAGACGTGGGAGCGTAAATCAAGACGGGAGACGAACGGAGGAAGTCCTCCACATTTAACCTCATTTCCACTTGTCAGACATCTGGAGGGGTTTTTTTACGACAGTGTTATGATGTTTTTGACCTTCTTCAAAACTAAACAGACTAAACGATCCCACGATGACTCTTTACTTAAGTAAATATGCAAATCCATTATCTGAAGCGGCTGTGAGGTATTTGTTATTTCACTGAGATGAGATCCTGATGTCTCTGCAGCTCGTATCAGTTCGTCTTCAAGACAAATTGTTGAACATTTATCGACTGCTGCGAGTCTATCGCAAGTCTTTTTATTCAACTCGTGCTTCCTAGAATTTCTCATCAGTTTCACAGTGCTGTTAAATTCTTTTTTTCAATTGCTCTTGGAATTATTTGCCGTTTTCATTTCAGCTCAAACATGAAACTCTGCTCTCTGAGAACAGAAAGGCTTTTGTCATTTCCTGATTTCAAAACTTTATCTGTTTGAAGCAAGCGGCGACCGGCGGTGATGTCATCGTTGGTTCATGAACGTTATGAAGCCTCCAGTTCAGATTCTGTCCGTCACCATCTTTGCTAGTTCGGAGCGGTTTGGAGCAGGAAGTGACCATATTTGGACGAGCTGGGGGAGGAGCCAGCGGTGGATCTGACCGATCTGATCGGAAACCTGACGATACTACGTCCCGCCCACCGATAGCTGTAACCTGACTGCACCACAGGCCTGTCAATCAAACAGACACGCCCCCAAAACCAGGTCTTCTTGAATCTTCTTTTCTAATGAATGAGGGATTATTTTCAGATGGACCTCCAGAAAACTAATAAGAAGGAGTGACTTTAGCTAACAACACCGAGAGAACTGATGGACACATTTTATTCACTTTGGATTTGATGAGAGAAGTTGAATGGGAGTCTATGGAGCCGGAGGCTTTTTGGAGACGACCTCTAGTGGCACTCGCTGGTATTGCAGCTGAAGACACTTCTGGATCAGAACCATTTTACAGACCTGAAGCTACGAACTCTTTTCTTAACAGTCTGAGGTTTGAAGACACTTCATTGGAGGATGTTTAGCTTTCATTCTCTTCAAGTTGGCGCTTCTGCACTCAGAGGGAACTTTCTGGCTAAAATAAAGGTTTCAAGAGAAAGATAAACAGGAGAGAAATTTTGAAGACAATCCGTGCAAGATTGTTATTATAATGATAATAAATATGATCCGGTTCTAACACAGAAAAACAAAAGTAAGGCCCAAAAGAAACACCGCAATACTGATTAACTCCTGCGTAGAGCGCCGCGCGGCATCTCCGGCACAGAACGGGAAAGAAAAACAACTTCCAGGATCCCTGAAATTCTACCAGCATCGACTCCGACAGGATTCAGTCCAACTTCCTTCCTTCAAATGCTCCATGAAATGACTCTAACACGCCCCGCTGTCCTCTGCTGAGCCCCACTTATCCATGAAACCCCCCTTTCCTGGATTTCATGCTTCTGCAGCCGGACACTGAGCCGTCTGATGCTGGCAGCTTCCAAGTCGGCCTCCAGGAGGATGAGCGGCTTCGGCCTCTGCAGCGGGAACGATGATCCGATCGGAGTCAGACGTACGTGCGAGTCACATAAACGTTGTGTTTTCAGTCGTAGGACGGACACAGACCTTCGAGTTGTTGATGTTAAACATCACAGAGGAACTACAAACTGCATGAATTCACATCTGTGAGGCGTGCAGGAGAGTTTTCATCTTTATCGTTTTAAATTTCTCATATGAGAAGTTCTTTGGAGTATTTTTTCGCCAAGAAGTTATCAGACTGTGTTTTTAGTGCGAATGTACAGTAAAGGCAGTATCAATATTATTTAGTCTATTATTAATGAAGAGGAGAAAGCAGCTATAAAAATCTTGCAGAAAAGACAAAGTGTGCCGAACCAAGCGGCTGCATGTTTAATTCATTCTTAAATGCATCTGATAGTTTCCTGCATTAGAATAAAGTTGTTTGGCTGAATAATGTTCCTCATTTTGAATCCTTTTTTGGGTTTTGTGTCTGCACCTTCCTGACGGCCCTCGTCACCGCGCACCTGTTCTTCCCATCAATTACCACTCACCACCTGTTGAGTGGGAGTCTGAACATCAGCTGCTCCGTGTTAATAAACCTGCGCAGGACTAAAAGAAACTTTCCCATCAAGGTGACGACTCAGTCTTTAACAGAAGAGTTCAGCAGGTCTGCGTTTTGTGTCTGAACGCTCATATGAATGCAGCTCGTGTGGCTGCAGACGTTTAATGATTCCTAAATGCTTCCTGCATTGCATTTTATTTCCCCAGATAATGATATTGTTGGTTCAGGCCTTGTGAAATGCTTGACACTGCATCTTTTCCAATTACACCACCTGAATTATGACTATGCTGAGATTTTTATCATTTTAATCACCAAGGACACTGAATAAATTGTGGCCTTTTTTGTTGTTGTTGTTGTTGTTATTGGTGCAGAGAAGACGTGAACGCTTCTCAGTCTGTTGTAGCAGGAAGTTACACGATGCATCCGGCAGTTTGAAGGTAAATTTCGGCTTTATTTGTGTCGCTTTGTTGGAAATATTACTCTGTTGTGGAGGTCAGAGGTCAGATGTCAGTGTTGGGTTGGACGTTGCTTCTTGACATGAGGCTTCTTGATGACAGGTGTATCATGGTGTTGATTAAGTAGTATTTGTGTGCTTCTGACTGTCTTTCCTTGAGTTTCAGATTCTGAATTCGTTGTCTTGTTTATTGGTTTGAACCTGCGACAGTCTGTCATCATCACTCTGTAGATTTTACGGTCTTTATAAGCTTTAACCTCGAAGTACATCACTGAGCTGTATCACCCACATTCCCATTCTGAGGACCTGTAACTGATACTGGGGTGTTGCCGTGGTTATATGGTTGATTGACAGTTCGATTTTCGGTCCGCTGGTCCACTGCTCCGACTCCGACCCGGTGCTGCTCCGACTCCGACCCGGTGCTCCTCCTTCGCTCCTGCTGCTTCCTGTCCTCGTTTTTTGTTTGAACTCTGCAGTAAAACAGGCAGAAAAATATGGCAAATACAGGAAATGACCTCCAGGGTTCAGGGCGTGGTTTTATTGGACGGAGACAAGTACACGGTGCTCGGTGGAACCAGATGTTGACTGATCACAGGGCAGAGGAGAGGTGAGGTGAACGAGGGAGGAGGGGGGGAGTAACACCACCTGTGGAGGGCGGAGCCATGGAGAGGTGACCATCTGGTGGAGGTGCTGAAAGTAATCATCATATCTATTTAAGCTGTGTGTGTGTGTGTGTGTGTGTGTGAGAACAAATCCCTTTGCAAGACAAAGACCAACAATATGTTCATCTGTCTTTTTTCTTTTTTTCCTTTTTTTAATGCTTTCTGATTTCTGAGTTTTAGCATGAATCCACATTTTTGTGTTCTCGGGACGCCACAGGACAGAGAAATAAGATATAATGTACTTTTTAGTTGGATCAAGATATTGTTTGATTTTTTTTTTTTTATGGTTGCAATAGAAAAAATATAAAATATTTCTGCTGATTTGTATTTATGTCTTTCTTTTTTATATGCTATCTCAAGAACGCCTCGAGGGAATTTCTTCAAACTTGGCACAAACGTTCACTTGGTCCCAAGGATGAGCTCATTCAAATTTGGAGGTCAAAGGTCACTGTGACCTCATGAATCGTGGATGCTGCTGGAGAATTCAAACACTAGTTATGACAGAATTCGCACACAAATGTCTGAAAAGATAAAATGGCAAAAATTGTGACACTTTATAACCAAAAGGTCAAAAGTCCATAAAATAATGGTTATTTTTCCATAGTTCCTTTTGTAGATTATGTGATTAAAGAACCAAAATGATTTAATCCGGTTTGTCTTTTATTCTCTCATATTGAATTTTTTATTTTTTGGTCTTTAGACTTCATTCTTTCCTTGTTTGTGAACATAACATATTCACATGTTTAAGCACACGGCTTCTGGTGTCCGTGTGTGTGTGTGTGTGTGTGTGTGTGTGTGTGTGTGTGAGTGTGTGTGTGTGTGTGTGTGTGTGTGTGTGTGTGTGTGTTAATGGCAGAGAGGAGCATGTAAACGTGTCGCTGACAGAAACTGTATTCGCCGCGTCGCTTTGTGTGCGCCGCTGCTCGTCCTCTCCAACCTCCTGAATTATCTGTGTGGGTTTTGCACAGATGCTGTTTCTTCCTCTCTTCCTCCCACCTGCGGATCGGAGGTGAAGATAAAAGACGACTACCTCCTGATGATTCATCACTTTTTTTCCCTCCAACCTGCCTGTCTTTATTTCCAGGTGAGCAGCGACCAGACGGAGGGAACGTCTTCATCCTTTAAGTGTAATGTCAGGAAGGAGCCGCAGTGCGACAGTCGCAGTCGGTGCAGAAGTTCATTCTCTCCAATAGACCTGTGGATCACAGTGTGATTAATCCTGAGCCTGTGGACTCAGTGTCATCCTCCCTCTTTGTCCCATCAGTCATATGATGCTAGAGGATGTTAATCACCTCCTTATATCTCACTGTGACCCTGCAGACAATCCTTTTTATTTTTTTTTTAAAGAACCCCCAAAACCCCGTCAGAAAGAGAGCAGCCGCTTCTGCCTCCTTTTTCGTGCTATTGACAACGTGTGGACGAGGAGTGAGTTCTGTGATGGAGCCAGTGAGGATGAAGATTAATGACGCCACCGGGCCTGCGTCTCCTGTTTAATAATGCTTATTCATCACTGTCAGCGCTCAGCGACGGCCCCGCAGCGAGCAACACGTACACAAAGACGAGCTGGAACGTGCACATCACTCCACACGTCGGACAACTCATCACCACAACCACACATTATTTTTGTCCACTTCATATTTGCCACCAACAGTTTATGCACGAATCTGTGTGTGTGTGTGTCTATTTGTGTGTGTGCGAGTAACCTGACATTATTTTTTGTATTTCTTTCTCGTTGCAGTGATCTGGATTTGTGCAGATTTGCATACAATTCCACAAAACAAGCCCATCACAGGAGGACTTGTGGAGCATGTGTAAACATCTTTTGTGCGATTTCTTTTTTTTTTTTTAAAGCACACAAGCGTACGGCGCACCGGCGAGATGAAAGGAAGCTCGAAAAAATGAAGAGAAAGAACCGAAATAGGGAAAAAAAATAAGGGACCTCTGGCCTTCTGCTGCTGCACGAATGAAAGCCATTTTGTCTTGTTTCTCCTCCTTCCACTGTGTGTGTGTGTGTGTGTGTGTGTGTGTGTGTGTGTGTGTGTGTGTGTGCGTGTGTGTGTGTGTGTTGCCCTCCTTTTCTCTGTTTCCACTTTTCTTGCGCGGCCATTTCTCTTCTTAATGGAAAATAAAGACTGGAGAGTGACCAAGATAGGGTCTTCAAATGAAAAACATGGAGCCGGTGACCCGAGGTCACGGCCCGTCCATCTCGGAGCCCCGAAGCCTGAAACGTCCTCACGGTTCACAATACAGACGTCACCATGATGTTTGTTGGAGGATTTTGAGGCTTTTTCAATGCCGTATCAGTGATTTCTTTTTTTTATTCTACATGGAAGATAAATTCAGCACAACTTAAAATATTTTGCAGAAATCTGTTTTCTTTGCAGAAAACTTCAACACCGGATGTTTTCAGACCGCTTTATGTGCAGAAATCTCCACCTGATTGGATTACTGTCACCATTTGTTCGTATTCTCTCCACTATCCTCTTTTTACATCTTTGTCCATCCAGCCTTCACGTCGCCCTCCAAACACAGCTACAGCTCGCCCACCACAACCGTCATTGTCCGGATTTGGCCACTCGTCCCGGTGTGTAACGGCTGAGAGGGTTAGCCTGTGCTTTAGCCCACACATCCAGCTTATCTCGGACTGCAGAGACCCAATGAAACAAAAGGGCTAAATAAGGGATTTGGCGCTATCAAGACTGCGGCTAACGATTCCTTCTGCAGAATAAACGTGCTTCCAGATAGCTTTTTAAATCTCATAGGTTATGCTTCAGCTGCAGCCGCGTTGTCCTCATGTAGCTGCGCTGAAGGAAACTGCATTGTCACTGCAGTCCTCAAGAAAAACTGTCAGGCTTCTTAAAATTTATGCAGAAGAGCCAAAACTCAAGGTCCACTTGCTGTATGTTTTCCAGAGCTCACAGCTGCATCTATAACAGAGTATTAGATGGTGTTTTCTTCATCCTCCTCCTCCTCCTCACTAATAAGATGCTCTCCTCTCTCCTGCAGGAGGTTCCTCACCACTAACCAGCTGAAGCGACTTCATTTAAAGAGCTGCACGCACTCAGGATGAAAGCTCTGGAAAAAGCATGTATGTAAGCGGATGTAAAGGTTTTTTTTCTTATTTGGAAAACTACTGAACGTTCATGCTCAAAAAAATACGTCTTGTATGTTCATCATATGTAAATAAATCCAGAATAAGTAGTAATATATGTATAGAAATATCCACAAATTGGAAAAGATCTCAAAAATACCATCAGATGGAAATTTCCAGCTTCCAGGTCTGTAAAATGGTTCTGATCCAGAAGTGTCTTCAGCTGCAATACCAGCGAGTGCCACTAGAGGTCGGCTCCAAAAAGCCTCCGGCTCCATAGACTCCCATTCAACTTCTCTCATCAAATCCAAAGTGAATAAAATGTGTCCATCAGTTATCTCGGTGTTGTTAGCTAAAGTCACTCCTTCTTATTAGTTTTCTGGAGGTCCATCTGAAAATAATCCCTCATTCATTAGAAAAGAAGATTCAAGAAGACCTGTTTTTGGGGGCGTGTCTGTTTGATTGACAGGCCTGTGGTGCAGTCAGGTTACAGCTATCGGTGGGCGGGACGTAGTATCGTCAGGTTTCCAATCAGATCGGTCAGATCCACCTCTGGCTCCTCCCCCAGCTCGTCCAAATATGGTCACTTCCTGCTCCAAACCGCTCCGAACTAGCAAAGATGGTGACGGACAGAATCTGAACTGGAGGATTCATAACGTTCACAAACCAACATCAACCAAATAGAAATCAAATTTAGATGTAACATTAAATGTTTGTTGTTTTTTTTTTTTTACTTATCTAAAGAAAGAAGACAAACAAACATGGCAGCTACAGTCGGACGACGATAAGAATGATGCAGATGAGTCGACCTGTTCCTCTCGTGGGTCTCCATGATGTTAATGGTGTGTCTGTGTGGGCTGTGATGTGTGGAGATGAGGTTCATGATGCGGGTACGATGGAGGAAAGCTTCATCCGTTGGCGGTGCACTGTGTTAAAAAAATAAAGTGTTTTATTCCCAACATATTTGTGGGCGGAGACATGCATCTTTTTGTCATGTGACACGGAGGTGAAGACACCTTTTCTTTTTTCTCCATCCAGCACACCATTACATCAGTTCCACGCTCCTCTCGTTAAGACTCTCATTAAGGTTTAACTGCATATATTCCCTCCCTACATTTGCATGTAATTAAACCGGAGTAGGCAATAGATTTTTTTTCTTTCTTTCATTTAACCCGATGTTACCAGAGGACCGTAACAAATGGGTGTTGAGTCTCCCCTCGACCTGCTGCTGTCGGTGCCGTCAGTAGAAACCATTAGACTCCCCGCGGTCAGACGTGAGAGCAAAACGCTTATTACGCCGTCTTCTGCCTCCGCCGGCGTTCAGTCCGGCCAATCGTTGGACAATAAAATCATCCGGCCAAGTTCTTCTGAAGCTGCAAATTATTTTTTTTGTTTAAAGCATTGTGAGAATCAGGAAAACAATTCAGCCGTAAAGCTTTTTTTTTTTTTTTGTATTTAAATATAGAAAAGTTCTCCTGTGAAATAATGTTTTTTTTTCTTTGAATTCCGGTTTCCCATCCTCTCTCTCTTTATGCTGAATTTATGAGATTAATTTGCCAAGAAGGGAACTCCACACAGAGGATTGTGGGAAGCAGACTTCAAATGTGTGTTTTTAAGTACAGCCTGCGCTGTGGTCTTCTCTTCAGACTTTCTTTTCTCTCATGTCTGGTCTAATAAACAAAGCTGCCAAACACCCAGCGACTTGTGTTTCCTCTTTTATGCAACAAGCATACTTTTGGGTATAATTTGCTTTCTCTTGCTTTGGTCTGACTACAGCTGGTGATTTTAATGGAGTTAAATGTGCAAAGCTCAAAATGTTGAGGCAGCAAGGATGAAACAAGATGTACAAGTCAAGGTTGCATCACACTAAATTAGGTTGGAAGATACAATTTTTTTTTTTTTATCTAAAAGGTTTAAAGGAAACCATCGTCTGATGAGCTCACGTCAACCTGCAGGTCCTCAGGTTCAAAATATTATGAAAAATTAAAAATTAAAACGTTCAAACTTTCTCCAACCGTGCTGAAAACTCTCAATGACCAACTTTCCAGTTCTTTGGTCTTCAGTTTCCTCAATTTCTTGAAGCACAATCGCATCCTTTGGGTCCTCAATTTAAGCTTTTATACCTTCATGTGAGCCGTCATCACGCAGCCTTGTTTCACACGAAGAAAACACAGACCGGATATGAAAATGTTCGTAGCTTCAAGGTCTGAAAAAATGGTTCCGATCCAGAAGTGTCTTCAGCTGCAATACCAGCGAGTGCCACTAGAGGTCGGCTCCAAAAAGCCTCCGGCTCCATAGACTCCCATTCAACTTCTCTCATCAAATCCAAAGTGAATAAAATGTGTCCATCAGTTATCTCGGTGTTGTTAGCTAAAGTCACTCCTTCTTATTAGTTTTCTGGAGGTCCATCTGAAAATAATCCCTCATTCATTAGAAAAGAAGATTCAAGAAGACCTGTTTTTGGGGGCGTGTCTGTTTGATTGACAGGCCTGTGGTGCAGTCAGGTTACAGCTATCGGTGGGCGGGACGTAGTATCGTCAGGTTTCCAATCAGATCGGTCAGATCCACCGCTGGCTCCTCCCCCAGCTCGTCCAAATATGGTCACTTCTGAAATGTTTCGTGTCAAATGCTTTGAACAACATTTTGTAGAGAAAACATGTTTCATTTGAACATTTTGACACAGCGAATCTGAATCTTCCTTTCATTGAACATTTTCTAAAATGACCGTAAATACAAACTGAATCCGGTCGGATGAATCGAGTCTCGTAGCTCAACCCAGATTGGGAGTCCGTGTTTTCCTTTTTTGACCTTTCATTAATGACACGAAGCTCGCGCCCTGCTGCGAGCACATCGTCCTCGACGGGTAAATGTTTTGCTCTGCTTTGACACTTAACCTTTGCTCACATCTGCTCCGGTCCACCAGCTGCCAAATCTGCTGATATCATTGATTTTTGTGTCACGTGTGTTCGCTCCCGGTCATTTAGACGTCCCGCTCTGAAAGATCTCGTTTTGCCTTCGACACGTTAACGTGACTCCTGAACTTCGGACCTCTCTCGCTCTCTTCCTCTCTCTCTCCGTTCTTTTAAAGTTTGCTGACTGAGCTCCTCTGATTATCTGTGAAGGTGAAGTGAGGAGGAAGCAGCTGTGTTTACTGCAGGCTGATAAACTCCAGCAGCTCAGAACAAAACTTGTTTGCAATGCCACAAAAGTTAAAATATACAAATTAATACAGCGCTTATCAGGTATGCCTGAATGTTTATTTTTTTTCTTTCATCTCATTTGGAAATTAAATTTATTCATGACGCAACAAACATTTGACACAGAGCACACGTTGGATTTAGAAGTATATTTGCACCATTTAGCACCTAAAAGTTTACGTTTGAACCACCGTTTTTGTTGCTCGTTCAACAAGATCCAACACGACGTTCATGAGCACGCTTGTTTGGATTCAGTTCAGATTCTGTCCACCACCATCTTTAATAGTTTGGAGCGGTTTGGTGCAGGAAGTGACCATATTTGGACGAGCTGGGGGAGGAGCCAGCGGTGGATCTGACCGATCTGATTGGAAACCTGACGATACTACGTCCCGCCCACCGATAGCTGTAACCTGACTGCACCACAGGCCTGTCAATCAAACAGACATGCCCTCCCTTTGCCCCCCCCCTCCAAAACCACATCTTTTGAGTGACAGTTTCAGTTTCTGCCTTCAGCGCTGCTTTTAAGAAATAACACAAGAGACATCCTCAATATCTCCATGTTGCAGGTGACACTGATGAATTTCCCTTCGCATCCACCCTGATGGACCCACTGTGACTCCACTCACAGTAAATGAAATGTGCATTACTTTTAAGTGCCGCCTAGTTATATTGCAGGCGTCACGTTCTCTGTTTAAAAACTGGTGTTCACTTCTGCTCATATCCTCACAGCCAATTCCACTTTTGTTATCACATTGGGAAGCGAGGCTGTTTGACATGCATTAGATGGTTCTGTCCATTTACACTCTATCAAAGTAAAAGCCCAGGCCCATCTATCCACAAATGCTGCGGTTATGGATATAATGCAGATAAATCTGTCTGCCTCGGTTTCTATGAATTGAAGCAATTTTCTGAACCTGCCGTGCCAAGAGCCGCCAGCATACACAAGTGTTATTTGTTTTTTGTTTTTTTTATTCCTTTTAAAAGAAAGTCCTCTGCAAATTTTTACCACCAGGTTTGTACAACACACAGTTTGTGATGTTGTAAGATGGTGTCTTCATCTTTTGTCTGACCCCGTCTGTTGGTTGCCAGGCCTGTCAATCAAACAGACACGCCCCCAAAAACAGGTCTTCTTGAATCTTCTTTTCTAATGAATGAGGGATTATTTTCAGATGGACCTCCAGAAAACTAATAAGAAGGAGTGACTTTAGCTAACAACACCGAGATAACTGATGGACACATTTTATTCACTTTGGATTTGATGACAGAAGTTGAATGGGAGTCTATGGAGCCGGAGGCTTTTTGGAGCCGACCTCTAGTGGCACTCGCTGGTATTGCAGCTGAAGACACTTCTGGATCAGAACCATTTTACAGACCTGAAGCTACGAACACTTTTATTTATGGCAATTGGGTCATCAAAACATCAGTCGGCAGATGTTTTGTCCAAAGAGTTGAACACTTCATGCCTCAGTAGATCCAGAAAACGTGGTCATATGTCTCCTTTCACAACAACTTGGACACCATTAGAATAATGGATGACTCAGGAAGCTAACTGAATGCTTTTTGTAAGGCAATAACACATAATTATTAGAATTATTAATATTATTATTTATTATAAAGAAATTAAAAAAGATTAATAAATGCAGTATTAACAGTCATAAATGAGCCGCTGTCACAGTGGGGGGTCCCTGGAGACACATCTCCCTGTGTTCTCCATCTTCCTCCTCTTTTGTCGAGCCTTCTCTTCTTTCTATGAAATGCTTCGATGGGAGTTACGAGCCACTCAATCTTCTCCTCCCCTTTGATCCAAGCTGATGGCGGTGGGAGGGCGGGCAGCTTAGGGGGGTGGCGGGGGCAGCTGGGAGCTCACACAGATATTACATCATGTTTATCCAGGAGGGGGCACCGACTCGTCCCCGGCCACATGTCCGAGCGTCCCGCAGGACGACTTTGATCTTGATGACCGGCTGCCCTCCCGCCTCCCCGGGGTCACATACAAGTGAAGGCCGTAACTTCTCTTAGATTAAAGCTGCTAAATCTCCTGCACTTGGGGGGGCTGGAGATCCTATTGGTTGCCCTTTGACCTTTGACATGTCCCATGAGGGCTGAAAAAAAGAAAAACCCTGTTAACAGGCCGGGCTTTGAAGCACGGAGTGATAAGAAAGTCAGCGGGAGACCTGATTCTTCTTCTTTTTCTTATTCCCGTTTCTTTCTCTCTCTGTCTGTCCATCTCTGGCTGTCAAGGTGATGTTGCCGGGCAACACCCAAAGGGAAATGGGATTCGGCGTGGCAAGGTCAACACACACACACACACACACACACACACACACACACACACACACACACACACACACACACACACGCGCACACACACACACAATGACTCTGGCAGCGAATCTCGAGCTCGATCCTCCAAATCCCCCGAAATCCTTCTTGACTTTTGATTTCCATCTGATTCGGAGCCACCTGACTCTCCACCCCGCCGTTATCCGTCTCAGACATTGCGTTCGCTCCAACCACTTGTAATAACGCTGTGGGGGGTGGGGGAGGAGTGGGGTGTCTGAGGATGGGGGGTGGGGGGGATTACCGGCCCGGTGCTAACATTGAGTGGACATCGATTCATTGTTCGGTCGTCACGCTTTGATGGTGGTCGCTGTGAAGTCGCAAATATATTTTATGAGGATGTTTGAGTTGAAAGAGTCTGATATGTTTCAGGTTTATTTTTATTCTTTTTGTTATCAGTTATTTGAAGCTGATGTGGATTTTTATTACATGAAAAAAAGGCGTTTTCAAGTGTTTCTGCTCGTAAAACAGGTTAAACGTCTTTTGAATTGTGAGCAGTTCGTTGACTTAATGTTCTCAGTTTTAATACGTGAAGTTTCCGCTTTGACTGTTTCACTGAAATGTGTTGCAGCTTAAATAATTGTATGCAAATGACCAAGAACAGAAGCAAATTAGAGATACACTTCTGTACAACGACACTTTTTCTGAGTCTTTTTTATGTGCAGTGATTTTCACTCCTCAGTGCCACATTATACATTTGATTATTGGTTGTTATACATTTGATTGAGCGGCATGTCTTCATTGTCTTGTCTTTCTATGCTGTTCTTCTCTCTCTCTGCTCTCCCCTCATCTCTACTGGTCGAGGCAGACGACCGCCGACCTCCGAGTCTGTTTCTGTCTGAGGTGGACGAAGATGACTTGTCGTGAGATTTGGTTACTATATGAATTTAAATGAAATTGAATATCGTGTAATTTGGAAAAAAAAAGTTATGTTTTCATCGACTCTGATGTTGCACACTTTATCTTTTCATGCACTAAACGTGATAAGAAATGCAGCTCAATTTCCGCCCATCTGATTGTGAGCTCGTTGTCCTGTCTCATATATAAAATACACTCATTTCATTAATTAGTTACAAGAAGCAACATGTGAGCATACAGACTGTTTGATATTGTCCAAAGAAAACATGAAAAAGACGCAGAGCTGTTGCTGAGGAACGAGCTCGATATGCTTCAGAAACTCTTTCAACTCGATATGAGTTTCTTTTTTTCTTTTTTTCTCGGTGCAGGTATTTAATTTGTGTGGAAGGTATGCAGGGAGAGGAGCCGGAGCAGGAGGGGAGCAGGCGGAGGGCCTCATGGGCATCAGGCAGCAGGGTAAACAAGCTTCAAAGCACCGGCAGAAGCCTCCGACTTGACCCGGGGTGAAGCATGACTCATTAGTTACATCCCAGGCAGCATCTGGAGTAATCACAGCAACCACGGCGGACGCTATCGCTCCTGAACTCCGAGTGAGAGTAACAGGGAGGAGCATTTAGGATAGAGTGCTTTTTAAAAAATGAGAAAACGCCTCCCAAAACAAATCTGCTTAATTTGTTTAATATAATCCTAAATTGGATAATCAGCAACTAAAAAATCTAAGATTTCCCTTCATGGAGGGAATCTCCCCTGCTGATGGCTGAAAAGCACTTTCTCCTGCAAAAAACGAGGCAACACAGCGTTTCTCCAAAATCATTTCATATTTTAAATGAGATTTTTTTTCTTTTGGTCACCAGCTACAATTTGTTTCATCTTTTTATTGAAAACGTTTGCTTCCCGGGGAAACAACCTCGGCGCTCCACACAGATCAGATAAATGTACTGTATACCCGGGGCCCTCTCTCAGAAATCCATCAACGCGTCCGCTTATCGTTAGAGGAAATCACAGATTTATTACAGGCGGAGAATACTGTCCTCGTCGAAGCGCACTAACCCGTCCCGCTATCTCTTTGATCGTGTAATGACAAAGTACAGTGATGAAAACCTCAAAAGGTGTTTGTCGCATGTTCGCCTCCCGCCGCAGACCTCACGGCTGAGCCTCTTTCGACAGCTTCCTCCGGTCATCTGATGATGGATAACCGGGCGGCAGATGTTTCAGGAAGTAGCCCATTGATAACGGTCTCGGAGGAGCCTCCTGATTGGAGTTCGTCACCCCCCTCCATGCCCCCCCCCCCCTCCACACGCCCCCAGCAGCCCATCCATCACGGGCTGAAATTGGAAGCTGCCCTTGAGTGTCAGCGAGCAAAGTGTTGATGGAATAGGTGCTGATGAGATGCACTGATTTGAGTGATGCGTGGCGAGGGATGATTGTTTGTGAGTTTATGGACTCCTGCAACAGACCGGGTTGTATTTACATCTGATGGGATTCACCTGATAGATGCAGGTGCAGCGCTGCCGGATGATTCTCGTAGCAGTTCTTGCTCAGATGCACCAACGTGTGTGAAAAGCTGGATTCAGCAGTTTTACTTAATGGCTGCTGCAACTGGTAGAAAAATGGGGTAAAACAATAAACTGTATAAAATGAGGCTGATGCAGAAGCTGCAATACCACCAAGGGCCACTAGAGGTCGGCTCCAAAAAGCCTCCGGCTCCATAGACTCCCATTCAACTTCTCTCATCAAATCCAAAGTGAATAAAATGTGTCCGTCAGTTATCTCGGTGTTGTTAGCTAAAGTCACTCCTTCTTATTAGTTTTCTGGAGGTCCATCTGAAAATAATCCCTCATTCATTAGAAAAGAAGATTCAAGAAGACCTGTTTTTGGGGGCGTGTCTGTTTGATTGACAGGCCTGTGGTGCAGTCAGGTTACAGCTATCGGTGGGCGGGACGTAGTAGGTTTCTGATCAGATTGGTCAGATCCACCGCTGGCTCCTCCCCCAGCTCGTCCAAATATGGTCACTTCCTGTGATGATGATGATGATGATGATGATGATGATGATGGTGGTGGAACAAAAATAAGAACCACTGTTTCCTATGTTTTAGATGTTTCACTTTGGAAGCTTTTGGACCGGTCAGCTACACCAAAACATGAGACAGACACGTTTTTTTTGGCCTGTCCAGGCGTGAAAGTTACACCTTTTGAAAGCGTGAAACTTACACGCAAACCATGTTGATTTGTTTCCCCAACCACATGTTTTTGCTCAAAGTTTCATTTTCCGCGTCCATCCACACGCAGAGCGTGTCTATTTCACGTTTTTGCCACTAACGGGCTGATGTTACAGACCTTTTGGGCCACATCTCGTTCTCTCATCAATAATGTCACAAAAACACAAACTGAGAGACTCCATGATCACCGGTGTAAAAGCATCGTACCAGGTAGATAACGACGACCCCCCCTCCCCTTCTCCCCCGTTCCCCCCGTTCATATTTTCAGCCGCAGTTCTTTCTTTTTCGTCCAAGTGTTTGTCGGGGTGCAGAAAGCATTCAGCTCTGAAGGATTTGAGAAACAGTGCAATCCTCCTGAATTTAAATGTGTTGGGGGGCCGCGGCGTGCAGATGGCCGGGTGCACGGCCAGATACGGCGCTCAACAGTTCGGATCCCGCTCTTTTCGCCCCCGCTCTTCTTCTCAGCTGTCTTTGCGGCCTCTTTCTCAACTGTGCTTCTTTACGCAGCTGAAACACGACCAGAAACACAGTTTTACTCTCACCTGTCGTCTCCTTCTCCGAGGATCCAGATAAAGGAATAGTTTGTCTTTTGCCGTCAATCAAGTCGACACAATTACACAAACCAGCGCTTCTCTCTTTGTTTCTCTCTAACGTTTCCTTTCCCGTCTCTTCCCTGTTTCCTTCTCCAGGTTTTCCAAACACGGAAAAAAACGAGATGGAGAAATAAAGAAATAAACTCCACCTCCGTCCACCATTTTCCTTTTCTCTCCCACCTTCAGCCTGTTGTTTGTTCTTTCTCCAACACTCGCATGCCTGCACACACATCCCCTCCTTTAAACATTTATTTTCTTTGTTTCACGTCGCGGCACAATCTGTGAAGATAAAGCAGGCGAGGACGTCACGTCTTGCCGAGTCGAAGAGGGAGAGAGCGTGATGGAGACCAAACGAACGGGAGGCGGCGGCAAAGCTTCTCAGACGCCTCAGATCCCAACCGATGCAGCGGGACACCCACAGGACTGGATGCTGGGGAGGTGAGGAAGGTGGCTGAAAGGAAACATGACAATCAATTTGAATAACTTCAAAACAAGGTCAAACTTAAAGGTTGTCGAATAATATCAAATGGATGGAATCAGATTTGCATTTATAAGACTGCCTGCTCTCTGATTGGCTGCCTCAGGCTACCAGCTGGCCAATCACGGTAGCGATTGGTAGCGTGACATTTGAGGTAAAAAGAAAAAACGGATGCAATTTAAAACGAGTACACTTCTCTTTAAAAATGATGAAAAAAAGAGTAGAAATCTACTTGTAGGACAGTAAACATAAGACAAAAGATCTTCTGAAGCTCCAGATGTGCAGATACTTCCAGAATCCATAAATATATTTCTTGTTGACTTTCTTGTACTTTAACTTTTTTGGCACTTGATGCTCATTATTTCCAATTAAATCAATCAGGCCACATTTTGTTTTTCTCTTTTTTTTTTTTACGAGCAGCGTTTTCATGGTGGTCCGAGCGTTTTGTTTGTTTCCTGCCTGGCATGGAGGGGTAGACATTTAATCCAAACAAGTTAATTAGTGGGGAGATAGCATCGGCGCAAACGAGCCTAATGAAATAAACTCTGTCCTAAAAGAAGAGATTAGCAATTAAGCTATTGGAGCGCAGAGTCATTTATGTTCCATTGTGCTGTCCTTTTAATGTGGCACCGTAATGAATACCACCGCTGCCTCTATGTCTACATGTGTGTGTGTGATGTATGAGTGTGTGCTGCTGGGTAATAACACACTCTTGCCTATTTGTTTACCAGCCTTTTGTTTACTGAAGGACAGTATGGCTGTTTCCTGCGTAACAGCTGAACACTCGGTGTACAAACCGTCTTCCTGCAGACGTGTTTATATTAACCAGAGAGAGTTATGGATGGTTGTGTTTACATCAGACGGTGAGAGCTATGGATGATCTTATTCAGTTTGGTGTCTCACTCAAGTACGTTGTTGTGAAACGTGTGTGATTTAAATAAATGAGAGGTTCATGTGTTTATTCGACTGATTAAAAGGCAGAAAGAAATGTAGAAGTGTGTGTAAACAAATCTCTGTCACACTTTTTTTGTTTACTTTTGCAATATTGAGACAAAATGAAAAGATTCCTGCTGTGTGTGTGTGTGTGTGTGTGTGTGCGTGTGTGTGTGTGTGTGTGTGTGTGTGTGTGTGTGTGTGTGTGTGTGTGTGTGTGTGTGTGTGTGTGTTTGTGTAGTCAATGAACTGATTAGTTATTTGAAAGAAAAATAAATCTCCCAAGTATTTAAACAATCAATTAATCATTTAAGTCCTTTTTCATGTAAAAATGTTGAGGAAATTGTTGATTTCAGCTTCTTAAATGTGAGAATTTGCTGCGTTTCCTTTTTCTCTTATGAGTGAAATAAATATTTTGACATTTAGTGACATTTCTCACTATAGATCAGACGATTAATTAGTTCATCAATAAAATAATTGGCAGATTGATCCTACATGTCATTGCAACACCATTGGATCAATGTTTTGTCCCTTTTGATGAATGCAAGCTTCATATGTTTTACCAGTTGGATCATATATGAGCATGTTTGGCTCCAGAGATGTTTGATGACATATGAACTACTTTGATCACAAAATATTGAGACCTTTAGGATACCAGAACATTAGTGTTATAAAACCGTTGCTTATTTACACATTATACATTTTTTCTTTTAGCTTTTAGATGAAATAAAATAGTAATATCTGAGGAAATGTGTTGATTCAGGTGGTCATTTTCTGTTCCTCACCACCAGTGACCCTTTAAATGCTGTTTCATTGTGTTTATCATCATTTCAATGATACATTATTGTAAAAAATATTGATTATCGTCCCTTTGAGGCAGGAAGAAGACTTTTCATTTGATTTTAAAACTTTGAAAATCAACAGATGCTGTGATTTCAAGTCAGTATTGACTTTTTAAATATTTAACTGGGACTGCAGTCTTTCACGACCTCAAACCCAAATCCTTCGAGTTGCATAAAAATAACTCCAGAAGCGGCAGAAGTGGGTATTTTAAGGGGAAAAACACTGCAGTAAACTCTCAGTGACTGATTCACTGGGATACTTGGCATTTGCAGATTAGTTCAATATAGATATTGTTTAAAAAAAAAAAAATTTAAAAAAATGAAAGTAATCCAGTTTGCCTAACACCTCCTGAAAAACACTCCTGATGTTAATGTGACTTAGTTGTGCGTCTGAGTACTTCGTGGACGACGGCGTTATCTTTTTTGGGGCACGCAGAATTGTGCATTCACACCGTGTGCAGGTGTTTGTGTTACATGCATGAAAGTAGGAGAGTATATGCTTTCGCGCTGGCTGTCTGCGGGAGCTTATCTAATCTTTCGGTGGCTTATTTTAGAGCAGCGGTGCCTCTGTGTGTGTGTGTGTGCGTGTGTGTGTGTGTGTGTGTGTGTGTGTGTGTGTGTGTGTGCGTGCGTGCGTGTGTGTGTGTGCGTGTGTGTGTGCGTGTGTGTGTGTGTGTGTGTGTGTGTGCGTGCGTGTGTGTGTGTGTGTGTGTGTGTGCGTGCGTGTGTGTGTGTGTGCGTGTGTGTGTGTGTGTGTGTGTGTGTGTG
This sequence comes from Embiotoca jacksoni, assembly GCF_022577435.1. NCBI lineage: Eukaryota > Metazoa > Chordata > Actinopteri > Embiotocidae > Embiotoca > Embiotoca jacksoni. The sequence continues at coordinate 417,149 of NW_027185422.1, read as the reverse complement.
TGTGTGTGCGTGTGTGTGTGTGTGTGTGTGAGTCCATGTCTGAACGCATGCTGTGTGTGAGCGTGTGTCTCCACCTGCTTATCTCAGATTTCTGAGGTGTATTTCACGCTATCACGAGGAGGAAGTCTGTGAATGTGAATGAGTCTTTTGTCTTCTTTCCCTCCATATTTTGTTGTTTTATTTTTTAAAAAGTCACATTACTGAACATTCACATCTTTTTTTTTTTTTTTTTAAGACTTCCCTGTGCAGCTAAAAAGCTAATTTAGACTTCATTGATTTGTATCTTATTTCTGCAGATTTTTACGTCTCTGTTTTGCTTGTTTTCATATCTTGGCGTGCACGTCGTTGAGAAAACCCACGTGCACGTGACCGAGGCGGTGCTCCTGCATCTGCTCAGGTGTGTGCTGACATCAGAGACAGCTGCCCCGCCACCAGTCATCGCTCATGTCCTCCTGCTAAACAATAGCCCATTGTGGCACACAGGCAGACTGACAGATTCAATATAGCCCTTGCAACAGAGAGCAGATTAAGTCCCTGCATCATCGCTTACGGCTCCTTCTTAGACACCATTAATTGCCTTTCATCATTGGCAGCCATTCTTTAGCTGGAAAGTAAAGAGGTTTAAGAAAAATGAAAGCTTTAGCCGGAGTGGATATCAGCGTTTCGGGCTGGTGCTCGTTTCACTGTCAGTCTGGGAGGGCTTGTGTTGTTACCACGGAGATAAAATAATGCGTTTATAAAGTATCACCTCCAGTATAGTAAACAGGGCTGAAGAAGAAGAAGTACAATTAAAACTGCAAGCAGTGAAGTGCGGGCCTCGCACGCTGCAGGTCGGGGATCCAGCACATCTTCAAAAACTAATGAAAGTTGGTACCTGACGCAAGTTTCATGAAGTTTGGAGCATCGTTTGATCTTAAACATCAACTTCCTGGTTCACGGACAAACATCAAACTTAGCCGCATCGCCCTGGCTATACTATACAGTATACTATATACTATATACTCTATAATATATACTCTATACTATATACAATATACCATATACTATATAATATATACTATATACTATATACTCTATACTATATACTATATGCAATATACTCTATACTCTATGTCCTATATTCTATAATCTATACTCTATATCCTATAGTCTATATTCTATAATCTATACTCTATATCCTATAGTCTATATTCTATAATCTATACTCTATATCCTATAGTCTATATTCTATAATCTAGCACGTTAACCTTTGAACTCACTTCCACTTCCTGTTTGCCAGAGCGCGAAGTCACTCCACAAAAACGTCTGCTAACGGGACAGGGACAGGTGATGATACCTGGACTCATGGAGGAAGAGGATGAAGAAGAGGATGAAGAAGAGGATGAGGATGAAGAAGAGGATGAAGAAGAGGATGAAGAAGAGGATGAGGAAGAGGATGAGGAAGAGGATGAGGAAGAGGATGAAGAAGAGGATGAGGAAGAGGATGAGGAAGAGGATGAGGAAGAGGATGAGGATGAAGAAGAGGATGAAGAAGAGCGGCCCGTGGCTGCGGCTGGGGAGGCTGTTAGCACATTAGCATGTTAGCAGACGGCTAACTTCTTCAGAAACATTTGTGGAATCAGCGGAGACGTCTGAACGTAATCTGTCTGGATTATCGCGCAGTGCGCGAGCTCACCGTGTCCAAAGACCTTGAGGTCCTTGATGAAGGACAAACGTGAGGACGAGGGGACACGACACCGAACCGCGGGAAGACTTCCGGTTTCTGTGGTGAAGACGTCTCATTGGGGAGAGCTGCTTTTTCATCAGTTATCTTTTATTAAAAAAGAAAATATTATTATTTGGTGTTTGAGACGCAAATTCTGTGACGTTCATCCGTTTAACATCAGCTCAGGAACAGATCACTATTTAAACATTTCTAGAATAATAACTTTCTTGAACAAGATGGAGATTTACAGTGCAAACAAACAATAGGACAGGAGAGAATAACACAAATAAATTAAATACTAAATAAATAAATATAGATGATTTAAACACATACATTTCCCTTGATGCAAAAATATCACGGGAGAAAAAGACATGTACATAAAAACATCATTATTCCTCTTCAAGAACTTCTTCATACCGTTGGACAGCATGAACGACTTCAGCT